>NW_028259156.1:8030303-8181818 GCF_977971745.1 Zootermopsis nevadensis | reverse complement strand
CCATGCTGCAACCAAACATTCAAATTGTTTCCAACAAAAGGCAGACACAACAAAGTCATTAAAAGATTAGTTAACTTTAAAATTAACAAATAGTTTTCATTTTTTGAAATTGTTACGTACACAGTAGTTAGATTTTTACAAAATAATGTACATTTTTAAATATATCTAATTGAAGTTTCTTGAATGCGGCCTTCCAACATGAAAATGTTCCCCATCCCTGGGCTAAGCACATTAATGGCATTAAAAATTAAGGAAAAATCAAGAATTCCCGAATATGCGACAGAGAAATCAGACTCATTAAAATTTTAAGTTCCTGCCTCAAAGACAACACAAAGATTTAAGATTCTTATGGTGATGTTGGTCTTTTGGACTTTAACGCCATGGATAGCAACGTTTCGGAACAAAATATACTTTCTCCATTCTCAGGGCCCTGAAGACCTACACTGTTATGACATAGATCAGTTCATTAGTACTGTTTAGTGAAACAATTGTTGTTTGTTCTGAGAATCAAATGAAAGCCATAAATGCGCAAAATGCAGAGTTAGTGAACGTACAAATAATTACCACTGTGCTTTAAAGGCTAAAAAAATTTAATTTGAACCAGAAATGAATAATTGTCTAACCTGTAAAGGTGACGATTGGTGAGAAGCGAAAATGTAACAATAGTACTTTAGAAAACCTATAAATTAAAAATACATAATTAACAAAAAAGAAAGTCTGGGTCTCAAACCAAGTTCCTCTGGTTAAATGCCTGTACTGTAAAAAAATTACACTAAAATGCACTTCTTGTTTCTTCCATCACATATTTTTGAGCGCTCTACACACGAAAATAATACAATATTTTAATATTTTCAAAATTATGTCTACACTTATGAACACTGTGATATAAATGTATGTATTCTTTACCACCGCCACGGTGGTCTAGCGGTCAGAACACTAGCCTTGTAAGCCTGGGGTCCCGGGTTCAATTCCCGGTGGTGCTCAAATTTATAACTTGTGTTGGGCAAGGCCGTGGTCTAGGCATCACGGAGTTTTCCTCCGGGGGCTTCCCCGGTTTCTCCGTGGCATCCCAAAAATTACTCCCCTCACACACAGAAGAAGGCAATGGCAAACCACTTCTGGATCATCTGCCAAGAATGTATATATGTATGAGCAGGTCCCTGACAACCTGAAGAGGTTGGAAGGATCCTGTTCATAATATATGGACCTGTCGTCAGACAGAACACTACAAATAAAAAAATAATTCTTTATCATTCAACGTGATAGAACTTTCACACACCTTTGTTCTGGGTGGCATAGAATATAAACGGATTCACAGCTAGAACCGATAAATTACAAATGAGTAAAGTAGAATTTAAAAAAATAGGTAGACAAATACATGACTGTTTAATTTCGCAACACACCTTGTAGACTGCCGAACCATTAGGCTCCTACTAGATCACAGTAGTTACAGACTGCCGTAACCTCAGTAAAGTTGTGGAGTGAGAACTATTAAACGCGACTACGAATATTAAGGTATAACGGCCTAGAGTGGACTGGTTAGGTTCCACTGATGCTGGCACCGTCAGACTTTACGACCGGTCCACCATCTTGAAGGACAATAAACATGAGGGCTTTATGATGAATTATACTTCACAACCTCCCTCAGAACTCAGAACAATAATTTTTATTTTCTCTTGCACTGTGAACAATATCACGCCCCTGCTTTTTTTACAACTGACCGATAAACAGCTCAACAAACCTCCTAACTTTGTTATGAAGGTTCTTCCTACAACAGTTGATATTTAGCCTTTAAGCTCTAAATATGGAGGTAGTATGTTGTCCAAACGCATCCCCTGTAAGTTGACAACAGCGTTAGAACGCAGAAGACCAACATCGACATATTCATCGCCCTTAGAACTCAACTATCACACAGTTGATAGCCGGTAAGCTGCTTCTAAAGTCCCTGAAGATATCCCTAATTACAAAATCCCGCCATTGGATCCTATCTTGAGCCAGTTCGATCCAATCCACTCCCTAACACCCTATTTGCCAACGACCTATATTACATTCCGTCAGCGATGCATGTATTCACACTTTCCCTCATGTCTGATGCAACAAGGTGAAGAGATTCTTGGCACAGGAGATTGGGGAAATGTGTCTCTGAACTAATTCTGGCAAGTTACGTAAGACCGGGATGGCAGTTAGTGTTCGAATCAACACTCGTTGCATTTTCGAGAAAGACATCCTTGCATTTCGACTGCTCAAAGACAACTGACAGAGTGGCGCGATCAGGTTACAACATGACGTGACCTGTGTAGGTTTCTGTATAGTCACTCTGTATAATCTAATTTGTTGTTCCAAATGGATAAATATAAATCTCAATCAAATGAATGCAACACATTAGGTTATGTATTTCACCTGACGATGGAAGCAGAACCATCTTCCGAAACACTGTATGTGATTTAATTAACAGACGAAGGAAAAAGACCAAGAATATTCATCAGCCTTGCAACACGCCGTCTTCAAAAACATTTAAACTAACAAATGATTAGTTACTGATGGCGCCAAATGCATTCCTTCGTCAAACAAGTTATACCTACGTCATTCATCTTTCTGCGAAATTGTCTCATTCGTTCTCGAAAACCCACGCATTCCCTCCTCGATATCCTCCCTGTGCAATATATCGCTGTCTTTCCGTCTGTCGTTTGGGAATTATTGTCTCCATTTGGGTTGCTCGCTGTTAACCCCGTCTCGAAAACCAGCGATGTGTGGCCACGTCAGCTGCACTAGACTCGCAGAAAAAATAAATGCGACAATGACGTCACGTAGTTGTCGGCTAACCGAGCGAATGAGGGGTAAACAGGTTGCGGATAAATAACTACCCTACATCAACCACCCTCTGCAACATTTCGGAAAACCCTAAGGTATTTTTCTTCCTGTTTCTTGAGGGTGGTAAGTCACGCAGGGCGTGTTTCTAAATCATTGCAATGTGTAGGCCACCGTCCCGTCGTGTTGAAACGTGCTACCGTCTACAAACGACTGACGGCATCCTCAGATAACTTAACCATTAGGTGAAATGGGGCGTTCATCTAAATGCGAACACCGGAATCAGAGTAATGTTATGCGGAAATTAGAACAGAATTGAAAAATATGTGAGTAAATAAATATCTGCTCAGGGATTATTTAACGATATTTATAACAGAACGTATCACCACATTGTCGAAGGCAATCTGCCGGGTGAGGAGGCTTGCGTGCTCAAATGACCCTTAGGGCTATGCCGGCCGGAGCTTCGGCTCATGGTAGGGTCACCCAAGCCGGAAAGGTCTCAGGAGATGCGCTAGACTAAGAGTGATACCCTGGTCCTCCAGGTTGGGAGTTGGGTGTAAGGCTAAAAACCTATCACCTGGATAAAAAAGCTATGTTACGAACACATTAACCAAGCCTCGGATCAGGATGGACTGTTTGGCACGACCACGGCAATTGAAAAAGGACATGAGATTTGGTACTTGGAACATTAGGAGCCTCTATAGGGCTGGGGCACTGAAATCAGTGAGTAGGGAATTAGAGAATTATAAGTTAGACCTAGTGGCAGTGCAGGAAGTGCGATGGGAGGGGGAGGGCACGATCCCAGTGGACAACTTTACATTTTTCTATGGAAAGGGGAATGACAATCATCAGTTAGGGACGGGTTTTTTTGTTCATAGCAGAATTAGGGCAGCAGTTAAGAGAGTAGAATTTGTTAGTGACAGAGTGTCCTACGTAATTTTGGAAGGACGTTGGTGCGACATCATTATCCTTAATGTTCATGCCCCAACTGAGGATAAAAGCGATGATATCAAGGATAGCTTTTATGAAGAATTGGAATCAGTATTGATACATTTGGCAAGTATCACGTGAAAATTCTGCTAGGAGATTTCAATGCAAAAATTGGGAGGGAGGATATCTTCAAACCCACAATAGGCAGGGAGAGTCTCCATGCATTTAGTAATGATAACGGTGTTAGAGCAGTAAACTTTGCTACGTCAAAATATTTAATTGTAAAAAGTACAAAATTTCCACACCGTGATGTTCATAAATATACTTGGACTTCTCCAGATGGCAGAACACACAATCAAATAGATCATGTTTTAGTAGATAAGAAAAGGCAGACAAATGTATTTGATGTGAGATCATTCAGAGGAGCAGATTGTGACACTGATCATTATCTGGTGGTAGCAAAAGTGAGGGAGCGGCTTTCAGTAAGTAGACGAACTAAACAAAATTTCGACACAGAAAGGTTTGATTTGAAAAAATTAAGTGAGGGAGAGGCAAAGAAACAATATCAAGTTGCAATTTCGAATAGGTTTCAAATTTTAGAGACAAATGAAGATAATGAAAGTGTGGGCATCAACATGGAGTGGGAAAATGTCAGAAACTGCATCAAAATTTCGGCGAAAGAGAAACTAGGATACTACAGGAGAAAGCAAAATAAACCGTGGTTTGATGAAGAATGTTCCAAATTAATAGATCGAAGGAAGCAAACAAAATTTCAATGGTTGCAGAACCCAAACAAAACAAATGCGGATAATCTATGTAACGTGAGACGTGAAGCTAGAACCTTTAGGAATAAGAAAAGGGAATACCTGAAGGGCAAATAATAAGGATAAAAATATCAGAGACCTGTACAGAGGCATTAATAACTTTAAGAAAGGATTTCAACCCCAGACCAATTTGGTAAAGGATGATAGTGGCAATTTGCTTGCAGACACAATAAAAATTGTGAATAGGTGGAAAATTTTCTTTAGCGAGCTCTTAAATGTTCATGAGACTGGTGATATTAGACAGATTGAAATACATACAGCTGAACTGTTGGTGCCAGAACCTAGTTTAGATGAAGTTGAACTGGCCATTGGGAAGTTAAAAAGTTATAAATCTTCAGGAATTGATCAGATTCCGGCCGAATTAATTAAAGCAGGTGGCAAAGGGTTGCATATGAGGATCCATAAGCTTATTCAGTTAATTTGGGATAAGGAAGAGATGCCACAACAATGGAAGGAATCCATAATTATTCCTATTCATAAGAAGGGGGACAAGGCTGAGTGTGGTAATTACCGAGGAATATCGCTGCTATCAACCTCATACAAAATTCTATCCAACATTCTTTTGGCAAGATTAACTCCATATGCGAATGAAATTATTGGGGATAATCAGTGTGGGTTCAGACGAAACAGATCAATGATTGATCAGATCTTTTGCATTCGTCAGATACTAGAGAAAAAATGGGAGTTCGGTGGGACCGTACATCAATTATTTATAGATTTCAAAAAATCCTATGGTTCTGTGAGGAGAGACGTGGAAGTGTTATATAACTTTCTTATTGAATTTGGCATACCAAAGAAGTTAGTGAGTCTAATAGAAATGTGCTTGAATGAAACCTATAGCAAAATTCGAGTAGGTAAACATGTATCTGAGACATTCTTCATCAAGAACGGTCTAAAACAAGGAGATGCTTTGTCTCCCTTGCTCTTTAACTTAGTGCTAGAATATGCTATCAGGAAAGTCCAAGATAGGCAGGAGGGTTTGCAATTGAATGGGACACATCAGCTATTGGCATATGCTGCTGATGTTAATTTATTGGGTGATGATATAAATACAATAAAGAGGAACACAGAAGTTTTACTCGAGTCTAGCAGACAGGCGGGGCTAGAAGTAAATTAAGAAACAGCCAAGTACATGTTAGTATCTCGTCAGCAGAAGACAGGCGGGCAAAATTATTTTAGTGTAGCTAATAAGTCATTTGAAAGGGTTACAAAGTTCAAATATCTGGGAACAACAATAACAAGTGAAAATGACACTCATGAGGAAGTTAGGAGGAGATTAAATTCTGGAAATGCTTGCTACTTCTCAGTTCAAAATATTTTGTCTTCCCGACCGATTTCTAAGAACCTGAAAATTAAAGTATACGAAACAATAATATTACCTGTTGTTTTGTATGGGTGCGAAACATGGTCTCTCACTCAGAGGGAGGAACACAGATTGCAGGTGTTTGAGAATCGGGTGTTGAGGAGGATATTTGGGCCTAAGAGGGAAGACGATGGGGCGTGGAGAAAACTGCACAATGACGAGCTTAAGAATCTGTACTCCTCCCCCAGTATTGTCAGGGTGATTAAGTCGAGAAGAATGAGATGGGCTGGGCATGTAGCGCGCATGTATGGGACAAGAGGAGTGCACCGGGTACTGGTTGGGAAACCTGAAGGGAAGAGACCGCTGGGGAGACCTAGACGTAGATAGGAGAATAATCTCAGGCGGGATCTATGGGAGATAGAAGTTGAAGGAGACTGGATTTCGTTGGCCAAGGACAGGGTCCGGTGGAGGGCTTTGGTTAATTCGGTGATGAACCTTCGGGTTCGGTAAGCCATCTAGTTAGTTAGTTAGTTATAACAGACTACTGCCTAACAATTTCAGAGCGAGGTAATCATGCAATAGGCTGTAAATACTTTATATTTCTACTTTGAAAGTGCAATTTTTTTAATGAGCAGACCATGACGTGAAGGAAAAAGTACATTCGTGTTAACGAACATGTGGGAAAATAAACATAACATGAAAACAGAAACGTAAAGAGAGTTTTCCTCCGGGAGATTCCCCGGTGTCTCTGTGGCATCCCAACAATTACTCCATTCACACACAGAAGAAGGCAATGGCAAACCACTTCTGGATAATCTGCCAAGAACGTATATGAACAGGTCCCAGTCCGAGAAAAGGATGGAAGGATCCTGTTCATATGGACCTGTCGTCAGACAGAACACAAAAGAGAGAGAGGGAGGAAGATAGAGAGAGAGAGACCAAGTCAAAACGCTCCGAATGACAACAGATCACAAAGTTTTTATATTGAAGACGAAACTTCCTTTGAAACGATCAGGGAATATGTTAAGATTTAAGCAGCGGGAATAACATTTATAAAGAGTGTAATAGGATGCAATCGGAAAATTTACAAATTACTTTACAGAATGTACTCTGATACCGTTAAATACCTGTTCGTTTAGTGGTGTAACTTCCTATATAAAGCATAATTCTCCTCGAGATTCTAACAGACGCCCAGTTTGTCAAGAAATTCCAAGATGGCTGCCTTATAGTTCGTTGTGCCGTGTAGTCTGGTAGAATTTTACCAACGTTTCAGAGGTCCTTGCTGCCTCCATCATCAGGGCGATGAGTACTCAAGGCTCATTACAATATTTTAAAGCAGATTAATGTGGATTAAATCAGTCCAAAGTCTAACACCCTATGAGTTTAAAATCCATTTTAATTATTTTCTCCCATGTAGACTAACAGAGATATTCTAAGCGGTTTATTCCCTACAGGTTTTCGGACTAAAATTTTGTGTTCATTTTCCATCTCTGACATGTGTTCTACATACGCTATGTATGCACACATACATTTATTTTATATTCGTCTCTGTCACACTCCGTACCTCCACATGGCTTGTTACCAAGACATGGAAAAAATTTAAAATGCTTACTTTTTTGAGCAAGGCACGGATAAAATAGAAGCTTGTTTATTTTAGAGGAACCTAGATATATCGGCAAATTACATCCTATTAAGTCAAGACCTCAATACCGGATAGAGAAATTAAAAAAAAAATTATTCCCAAGAATGTACCAGGACAAAGTGTAATATGAAAAACGTTGAGGTTACCTCTGATGCGAATAATTTATTTACCGGTACGTTGTAAAAGAAATACTCGACAAATTGATTTACAAGATCTGTGTTTGAGAAACATTTAGAGAGTCATTAAATGAGAAATTTGAAGTCGAATTTGCCTTGTTTCTGTAATAAATACAGACCGCAATTAGAGATATAATTTCGAGTAAATTAATTATGGTCTGAAAGAATATACTAACTGGAGGAGTAATAAACAAATTTTCTACTTTAGTGGTTTTGATTTGTATATTATTCACAAATGAACAGATTCATGTGTTTATTATGAGCGAATTATCAATATAATAGTGCAATTAAAGCATTAAACTAAACCTACATGAACTCTTCATAATTCAATTCATTTATTTTTAAGTACTTGACAACAGCCGGATAAGACCAATTACAGTCAATCACTGAGCAAAAGTACAAAAACAAACAAACAAATGAAATTAATTATATAAATGTACCATATTCATAATAATAGTAATTCAATTCAATTACTTTATTGAGTGATAATTTACAAGTAAATTGGCTAAATAATATGCCTAAGTAATATAATAATTCAATTCATTAATACTAAATAAAAACAATAAACATTAAAAAAACTGGTAAAAACTTATAAGATTAAATAACATAAAATATGGACAAAATGAAGTATTTTGAATATTATAATTTCCTTGATTTCACTGTTCCTTTATTAAGTTGTTAACCACCAGCAAAAACTAATATAAAACACTAATGGGGGGGATGCAAACATGGGAAGTAATAACAAAACATCCTTAAAATAGGTAATAGTGACTGAACAAGATACAGACATATTAAACCAGGATTCACTTCAGAAATAAACCCTTAGTCTAAAATTGCAATAATAGATTCGGCATCCTAACGAACGTCAAGGCCTAGATTTATTTCATGAAACATAACTTTGATTCCTACAGGATGCGTAATGGTGACGTAAGCTTCTGCTAACCACTGTCCACCAGACTGCTCCCTTGGTGCACTAAGTCAAGAGCTGAACTGTGTACTAACGCCTCTTCATCTCAGCGTCACCTCACGTTGTACCATGGCCACCCCGAGTGTATTCATACCACCCCAAATCTCTCTGAACATTACACCACATGGTATCAGTCTAGTAGCCCCTCAGGGTCCACCCAGGGACAGAAGGTGTGCGGATCAATGAGATGATGATTTCATATCCCTCGGCACAACGATACACGTTTTGACACAGTCCAGTGTCTGTGTGAATTTACCGCATAAAGCCCATTTCATTGACCAAAAAGGCTCTGTATCAACTGTTGAACAGAACGTCACTCCTACTTCGTATTTTGTAGGTCTCGGCTACAAATACCCGAAAACCCTGAAGATAGAGGCAGTAAATTCCTACGAAACATTAGTATCTACATATGAGTCTACAGTGCTTTACAGTGCAGAAGACCAATATCGATATTTCTTATACTTTCAAACATAACCCTGGTAATTACAGCAAATATTTAAATATCTAACACTTTTTATAATTTGAATATATAAAATTCTGAAAAAGTTTACTTCTACCAGACTACATGACGCAACAACGCAGAAGACAGACATCTTTTCTCACCGTCGTAAGAACCAGAAATCTCAACTAAATTTTATTAAACTAATTTTATATTACAATTTAGACAATACAAATGTTTAAAATGTATAATTTATAACAGAAACCTTGATAAATTTGTGCATTCTACAAGTTTAAGAATGACGTAAATTTACAAGCATCTATGATAATCTGAGATTCGTTAGATCCAAACTGCAACAACATAGACACTGAGGATACCATTATTTGTCGAAACACGTATTTCATTGCAAAGAAATGTAATGATGTGTAAAAAGTGTCAATGGTAAAGTACATAAATTAATAACTTTGGTACAGGCACAACGGAAAATATATACACTTAATATTAAACTCGTGACACTACTATTATTCACGGTTTTAAATCGGTTTCAGATGTATGAGATATTCATGACTGTCAGTAAGTCATTATTTAACCGTAAGTAAATTTTAATTGTACCAAGCCGAACTTAAAAATTTATACTCCTCCCCCAATATTGTCAGGGTGATTAAGTCGAGAAGAATGAGATGGGCTGGGCATGTAGCGCGCATGGATGGGACAAGCGGTGTGCACCGGGTATTGGTTGGGAAGCCTGAGGGGAAGATACCGCTGGGGAGACCTAGACGTAGATGGGAGGATAATCTCAGGCGGGATGTATGGGAGATAGGAGTTGAAGGAGACTGGATTTTGTTGGCCCAGGACAGGGTCCGGTGGAGGGCTTTGGTTAATTCGGTGATGAACCTTCGGGTTCGGTAAACCATCTAGTTAGTTAGTTACTAAGCCGAACTTGCAGCGCCAGGAGTGGTGTTTAAACATCGAAACTCATTTACTGTAGACTCATGATTGAGCAGGGTTTGTGTCGCTGATCTGACACATTGAGCTGCAGAAATTTCTGCATTGAATAAACGGACTAAGATTATTGTTATCAATTAGATATTTTAAATCTTCATAAATCATAACACTTTTTGCATATAAATAAACAATATGTATAAATTCATTACAGCAGGCCCACTTGTGACAAAACGTCCAACTAATTTTAACATGATTTGTTATACTCATTAGATTCCCAGCAGAGTAGTTTTTGAAATTTAATTTCGTTGTTTGATGTTTACGGCTGGGTACATTGCTTGAAATAGAGGCTACCGCACGCTGTTATTCATCTCATGTTTATATCTGCCTTTGCATAACCTCTGACATTGTATAAATGTTGAAAATAACGGTTGAGTACTTACAAAAACACACAGCTTGTATATTCTGTGTGTCACTTGCAATGGAACCACAGCTGAAATCCACACCAAGAAAGTAAAATATTACAGTTTCTCTGCCCGTCATTTAGAAGAATTTTGCACACGCCACTTTACGAAAGACACTAAGCATTTGAATTGCATTAAGTTTCGTCTAGAATCACCAGAGTTATGAATAAGAATGACCAAAAAAAAATAGTTCTTGTCATGATGCTTAACCAAGCTTGATTGGTTTCTTAGTAGACTAATAACACTTCGATGTACTTTGGTCATGTGGAAAGAAATGGACCTATTTATCCGAAATATTCCTACGCGACCTAGTCACTCTTCTTATGAGGCAGATTTCAGGGCCCTCACCAGCTAGATAACCACTGGCCTTTGTCGAAAAATACTTCTAACTCCGTTTCTAACTCACAAGACTGATCCTTCATTATTGCAATATTTTGTAATAATATTCAACATTATTCCAGCAACAAACAAAATGGGATTAAAACTTGCTTACCTGTTACTTACAGTATAGTATTTTCTTTGGGATTTGCATGACATTAAAACATGAAAAATTGTGAAGTTGCCTACGTTTAAAAGTAAATTAACAATCTACCAATTTGTTTTCTGTGGTGCACTGAAAATATAGCTGTTTCGACTGAATAGTCAGGAGTTCAGGTTGCTAATGAGTCAGCAATTGCAGTGGGTGATACCGGAGAATGGTTTTACGTGTTGTCGTAAGAGTTTTATGACTAAATCGACAGTGAATGGGGATTTTACCGCACAATACTCTATGCCGTATAAACAAGAGATATACACAGCAGCTCTAACGTTTACACATGACTGTCCCTTCACTATGTTACTCTCTTACAATCGTAATTAGAATTCCAACATATACAAAGTTAATTCATTATTTAACGTCAGTGTTACGTTAAGGTTATGCCAAAGGAAGAGATGTTAAACAATAACTGACAAACAACAGCTGATAATTTGTATCTTATATGCGTCATGTTTGTGTTTGATTAAATATATTTATTTTGTACAGTCTATACACAAACGTTTGAAGTTTATTGGTGTTGTAAAAATTATATAATATTAAAACATTTTGTTGTGTAAAATATTATATTAGCGCTCTTAATCGTAAATACGATTTTACATTATATTTTTTAGCGCTTTTATTAAAACGAAACACAGATTCTCTTCACCAGCCGTCAGACGCACGTTACTCTACACAACATCTCTTGATAAATATAACGTCTGACTACAATAAGCAACTTACCATGAAAATGGAAAGCTACAAACAAAACTACGGATCATTATAATATATTGCATCAAATATCTAATAGTTTTTAAAATATTTTAAATTGATAAAAACCTGAAGACGACGGTATTACCCGTCGAAACATGTCGTTTTAATAAAAGCGCTAAAAAATATAATGTAAAATCGTATTTACGATTAAGAGCGCTAATATAATATTTTACACAACAAAATGTTTTAATATTATATAATTTTTACAACACCAATAAACTTCAAACGTTTGTGTATAGACTGTACAAAATAAATATATTTAACAGCTGATAAATCTAAATATATTATAATTAGTGTATTTTATATGTACATATTGCAAGAAAATCATTCGCCAACGCGTATTTAATTCACTGAGGTCCTAAGTGGTTCACCTCACTCTTTTCAGGTAAATACCAGGGCAGCAGCTCAAATTACTCCTCGGAAGCTTCAATCCGCGTCCTATCTAATTCATTATTCGACGCTAAACGCCGTGGTCTGAGGTACTGTCAGTATCCTTTAATATTCCAATATTAAATAAACAGTAAGATGGTTCAATTGAATAAAATTTTTCTTGGATATTATCCATCGTCTAGTAAATATAAAACGTAAAACGACGTTTCGGAGATGGGACTCTATCTCCGTCTTCAGGTTCCTACTCAGTAGGGCCCACTAGATAGAGCTAATCCCTATCTCCGGACAAAGTATTTTTTTTTCCTTTATCGTGTTTATGAATTTTGATTTATACATACTATTCTTTTACGTCCCACGGATGGATGGTGTGGTAATGCCTTTTTATTCTGGGACTTTCACTTTTTACTTTGTCCGGAGATAGGGATTAGCTCTATCTAGTGGGCCCAACTGAGTAGGAACCTGAAGACGGAGATAGAGTCCCATCTCCGAAACGTCGTTTTACGTTTTATATTTACTAGACGATGGATAATATCCAAGAAAATTTTTATTCAATTGACCCTTCATCATCGTCAAGAAGTTTTAGATCTAGTAAGATGGTTGTCTCCTGGGTTATTCGCGGTGTAGTCTGGTAGAAGTTCACTAACGTTTCAGATGTCCACAAAGCCTCCATCATCAGGGCCATGATTAGGGACCTCTGAAACGGTGCTGCAACCCAAATGACAGCCATGTTCGTATCGCCGACGAAAGAAAATCAAAAATTAACTCCGCAAATAGTAGGGTTTAGCTCGGCAAACATGACCACCCCTGTCGAAGGTAGGCAGCACATCGGTTGTAACTATAAATGACAGAATCGTTCGTACATGTGGGAAACGCTACCACGTAATGGCGTCTCTGCGGTATTTATTGTAAGCTGTAAGCGTTCAAATAAAAATGAGAAACAATGCCTATGGGATTTTTATTGTGAAATGAACTTACAGATTCAATGTGTTTTCAGTTTTGTGCGAACCAATAGAAAGAAGAACCGAATAAAACTTTATCCTAGTCCAACATTTATACTCTACAGTTTACCAACGCCCTAAAAATAAGTGGTAGGCTATAAGCATTAGTCATAACCATTTTCCCGTGAGCTAGCTGTATTTATTACGTCACAACACAACATCCAAGCTTTTAATATGTTTCAACTAGGCACAAAAGCTTTAGCTGAAGGCCAGTTTTGCACACGTCTCACTGTATATAGTCCTGTACTACGCCTATTATACGTTGGGAATCGATTTGGCCTATATTATAACGCCTGGCTGAAACACAAGTAATGTCTTTGTTTTTAACACCCTGAAGATAGACAAAATACAAATTTAGAGGTCGATTGACTGGCTGAAGGGCTGATCGACTTTACAATTACTGAAAATTTTAATCTGCCTTGAAAAAAATACATTTGTTGCTGTAAACTTGAGTTTTCAGATATTTATCGCCATTGGTTTTTGATTCTGCTACAGAGTACGCCATTAGAAAATTTCAAGAGAACAAACAATGACTAGAATTGAATAGGACACAGCAGCCTTTGGTGTTGATGACGTAAATTATTCTGGAGAAATTGTAATTATCATAAATAAAGAATATAGAAGATCTATTAAATGCTAGTAAGGACACTGGTCTAAATGTAAACGCGGAGAAAATTAAGTATATGTTCATGTCTGATCACCAGACCACAGGAAAAAATCATTACATTAACAATAGCTAAATATGGAAATATTGGATTATTTGGGAACGACGATAACAAATCAAAATATCAGGAATAAATCAGGAGCAGACTAAATTCGGCTAAATAAGTCTTACCTCACAGGTAAGACTTATTGAGTCTCATAGAGGCATACACACATGAGTACACAATACATTACACATCGGTATTTAGTATTAAATTGTCTTTGGTTTGATGTGTGATACACTGCCACGAGTATTGCACTTCTTACGCCAGTTTAATGTTTGCTTGCCTTAAAGCAGGGGTCGGCAAACTTTTTTTCTAAAGGGCCAAATAGTAAATATTTTAGTCTCTGCGGGCCAAGAAGCAAACTCGAGGATATTTATATAGGTAAGCCTTCTTATGTAACAAGAAAAAAACCAAGTTTTAACAAATTTATTGAACAAAATATAATGTAATAATAATAAGTAGACTACAATTGTTTGAAATACAGCTCTACTAATGAGAATAATGGAATTGCCTGTTATGAGATAACATTTCACCAAACTGAGGATTAAATTCAGTACTCCCTATTATCAAAATTGATTGTAAATGTTCATCCGTTAATGCTGACCTGTATTGAGATTTACATATTTCATCCTTGAAAATGTCTTTTCACACAGGTAGGTGCTGCCAAATACAGATATAAATCCCCGATCATATGATCTTAATTGACCGTATTCATCGCTTGGAAGACTTTTATAGAATTCTGTTAGATTCTTCTCTTGAAATTTCGTTATAGCGCGTACTTTGAAATTTCAAAGAATTTAAATATGTAAAATCCGTTCTTAGCTCGCGGGCCGTACAAAAAGAGGCTGCGAGCCGGATTTGGCCCGCGGGCCGTAGTTTGTCGACCCCTGCCTTAAAGAATGTTTAGAGAGACCTGTCTGTTCTTAGTTATGGCGTTAGATCAGATGTTTTAATGTTAATAACAGTATGCAGCGCTTACAAGTGCTTCTAATATGGGTGGATGAACACTTTGAACTAACGTAGTACGTAGCACGGCTGAAGTTTTTCATTGTTCTGAGTTACAAACGATGTGGAAAGAATACGGGTGGAAGGAGTCGTTCCTCGTTATGTTATTTATGATTATCGTTATTACGGATATGACTTAATACTTGGCAAATTATGTTCCTGGTGGCCAAAAAGTGGGACAGTCGGCCACGAAACCATAGAAACAAAAGTAGCCCAAACATTTCAGTGATTGTGGCAATAATGATGATGATGATGATGATGATGACGACCTGAATCATCATTTTGCATGTCCACTGCCCGCAGTCCAACCTACCACCACCACCACCTTCAACGAATGAACTCCTACTGGCAGAAAGAGAACTAACGAACCGTGGATATGCCCTGGGCATATGGAACTAAAACGCAAATTTCAGCAGTAGCTATCTTTTAAATGAAACGACCGAACATTAGTTGGAAGCCATGAAATGAGGTTCTATTTACATACACACGTTGTTTTCAAGGAATAAACGAGAATATAAAAGTTTGAATGAAACAGGAATCAGGTACAGCCCGATGTAGGGTAGTATTTAAAACCTAGATAGAAATCTACTTTTACAAAAATCAGCCAACATATCAGCGATATATCATAAATAGTGGGAAACACTGCCAACCTGAGCAAAATACTTCACCTATCTCTCGAACATGGCGGACTGTTTAATGACAAAAACACTTTTATATCCTACAAGCAGTGACAAGAGCCTCTACTTTAAATCTCTTAAATTACAGAAACTATCACACTTTATATCATGTGTATCTACATTGGCCGGACAAAATAAAACATGGTGGTGGCGGACTTCCATAGCTCAGAAATTCTCCAGTGAGACTTTTCCAGAAATTATTCTTCTTTACACACGTTTTAAGATTTAATAACATTTCATTAAATACGTGATGACACACATTCACTTCTGCAATTGAAACAAGACAGAAGTGTAGTTCCCCAATTTCGATTATGCACATTTTAAAATGCTTTCCTTGTAATTCAGTAGCAATACCTAATTATTTTAAGTTAATTTATTAAGGTAAATTTAAACCCAATGCTGACAATCAGACACCTTATGCATACAGCATTATATTTCATTAATTAGATAATTATTTTCTTGTATTACATTAAATGTTGTTCATACGGAGACACATTCTGAAACAAAATTATGTACCTTGATGAGCCCAAGAAATTTCTACAAAGACGAATTTAACGTTCGATTAGAGCTTCATGTAAAGCAATTTTATATTTGACCGATTTTGCCCAAATTTATTCTCTACATCACTTTTAGTGTACGTGCCATCTTTAATTCTATCAATATACGTAATAATATTTTTGGAAATTATGCCTAAACATTATGACGGAGATACAAACCTCACTACCACTCGTACAATTTATTCTGCTCGCATAAAGGACACGTAAACAACGAGTTTCTTAATATTCAAATATATTCGCATTCTCTTACAGCAAGCGAACTTCGAGACAGAAGATTTGCATTCCTACTAGGAACGACGCAGAAACAGAAATGCAGAAACGGGCTGCTAGTACCCACATAGCGCTCAGATGAAATCATCATAAATCACACTTTTTGATTTCTATCACATTACAAATATAAGTATAATAACCTGTGGACTATCCAATACATTTCTTCTCAATCCTACTTTTCCGTAACACGTATATAAAGGAGATTCGTATTACGTAGGAAACACGAATAAAATATTTATAAATTGCAGTAAAGTGCCTTAATTCTAACATTCTATTCGACTCAGAAACTATTTCTAAACAGCTAAAATCTCTTGAAGGCAGGCAATCGCGTAGATGAATGGGCAATTTTAGAATGGGTTTTTAAGGAAACAGAACCCTAATTCGTATAAACAAGCACCAACTATTCATCGAAAATTGTCTACGTATTAAATGAAGATTTGATATAAAACAGAATTCTGTTTTGTTTCTTTTTTTAATTTAGACCGCAATTATCATAGATATTTGAGAATAATTAATAAATAATTTTTATCAAAACTTTATCTTCCTAAGCGAATGTGGACACGCCGATTCTGAATCGTCTATCGACACAGTATCATTCATAAAGTCGATAGATCTATCGTTCATCTCCAACAGGGTATTCCATCCACACAGTAATGTTATTTTATTAAAAAGCTGAGGTACAAGCTGATTATTCTAACTTGTTTGGTGAATCGCAGTTAGAATGGGAAGAAAAGAACGGAGTTGAAAAACGTTAAAACGTTTACTGTAAGGTACAGGTAATGCAATCCAAGCAACAAGGGATTAAGACGTGCAAGTTTAAAGGTATAATATAACGGTAGTCAGGAGTTCAAATTTGATCTTCAACAGACTGTACATCGCACGTTAAGATATTTACTATTTTACTGTGGAAGGGTCAAGACAGAATAATAATACATTAACTATTATGAGTACGTCAGTTGCTAAATCACGTAGTTGTTCAAGAAATGGGTAATGCAGGATTAATGATAAAAATTGTAAGGAAAAATTTTAGAGTATCACGAATTGACTGAAGATATTTGAAGAAAGTCATTATGAAACGTCTCTTGGCCGTCTCAACGTCCGAGATCTGAACCATATACCTCTCGTACAAATAGAATGCTTTACCACTGAGTTAATATGCTCGCTGGAAATATTCTTACCCGTGAGCAATTACAGTTACAATTCCAGTTGTTGATTACAAACTGAAAAATATGAACTGGGTATAGGAATTATTAGTTCTAAATTTAAATTGGATATGAAATAAATACGGCGGTAGAACCCAAATACTTCAAAACAGAGTCGTGCTCTTACATCAGAAACACTGCCATAATTACGGTCTGCATTAAATAAAGACTATATGCCAATTATTTCTTCTCACATACTTTGATCTGAGCGGTCCGTTTCAAAATTTGAAATCATGAAGACTAAGCAAACATGGTGATTGGCTAACGACTGGACGATCAGTCATCGATTCCTATGTGGCACGGACTGTTATTTACTAAACACACCTTGCGTCTTACATCCTTCCATATCCCTTCAAATTCATCAGTAAATAATCCTCGTTATCATTTGATGCATTAATCTGAAGTGCTAACAGCGCCGTTAAAGAAACCATAAATATAATTAATTAACCTTAGAAATAAGTCTGTTAACGAGTAAAAATATGGAAGTTCAAGAAGATCGCAGAGAAACGTTTACGAACTTACCGAGAAAATCAGGAACTCGTTAATAATTAGAGTTCTATTTATTATGCATGTCCAGATTCACGTAAGCCTTAATTTAATAACATTTCAATTTTATAGTTGGCAGAACTAAGTATATTTACACAAGTAGGAACAAAATCTTATCTGACAAGTAATATATTTTATTACACAATGTGCCTTACCGTCGTAAGAACATTTTTAGTCATTACAACTGCATTAGATCAAGACTTGTGAAAACTATGTTGGTTTTAAACACTGTCCTTAAATTGTTGTCTGTATAATACAGGACATTAATCACGCTCTTGATGCTGCCTTAAATGAAAATTAACGAGCTCTGAATTTAAAGTGGTATTCATACAGGAGGGAATCATTTCACGAACAACACTCCCCACTTCTCTTATTTAAGTTGTACGCCTCTCAACCTGACGTTTCAAGCCAGAAGAACTTCATTGGTGTCAAGTGTGCGGACCAACTTGGTCATTCAATGGGTCCCTAATGTCCAATCCGTTTAGCCAGGAAAGTTAGTTTTATCGAGCGAACTTTGCTTTAAGCAATACAAAATGTGAAAGGGAAAATTTACCTACCATTCATCCCAGCGTATGTGTTGCCAAAGTAGTTGTAACGTTGTTGTCTTGTTCAAGGAAACACAATAGATCATGGAATGAAGGTTGGCTCTGCACTGTTTTATGGAGTACATTTGATTCATACGTGGCTGACAAATACCTGAAGTCTTCGTTACATAATAGCAAAAATGGGAATCTCTTGGAAAAATTTGTGGACATACTTTTCTTTAAATTCCTCCATATGTAGACATGGTTGAACAAAAACAATAAATTAATAATTATACAGTTTACTTCAACCTTTTAATAGAATGCTGCTACCACAATTGTCAAATATGACCACAAAGGCGATACACCTGCTGTGTTGGTGGGCTAATTCATAGCATTTAAAACATACTTAATGAATCTGTGTAGAATATTTATAACTAGTTTGGTGTAAAAAATTGTGAAGTGCGTGATATATTACATGAATAACATCGTATAAAACAATATTCAAACGGCACTACCAGTTATTCGAAAAATGTCTAATCGCGGTAAAACGTCTATTTAATGGTGTGATGATTACTGTATAGATCAGTTGTAAAAATAACACCTTCAAGTGTACAACTAACAACGTACAAACATTTACACTGTGTTAATAAATCCTTTGTTTCTTTCAAGGCATGTTTTTTATGCTCGCTGAACCTCCTCTACTTAAGTTGATCTCTAGAACATTTCTTTGTTAAATTGGGTACCGCGTATAAAATTAATGTAGGTCTACAAAGTTACGGTAGTCATCTTTATAAGTTCGAAAAAATGGAATTTAAAACATAAGCAAAAGTTAAATCTGTACAAATTACCAATAAGGCTAAGCTTTAAAGACCCATGAATAATTTTAATTGACGCAAAATAATTTTATAATGCCCAAAAAGTAAGGATATTGTATTCCAAGAGAAACCCCACGTTTTAAAGCTAACACTAAATATGGTTTCACCGTTGTAAGTATAGTGAAAGTAAATTTAAAGCGACGTGCATACGAACTTTTTCAAAGTGTGTTAAGTTTCTTAAATTTTTAAACAGTAACGGAGCACCAAGTTTTAGATCAAAAGACATGAAAGGGTCTATCCAGGGGACATCAAATGTTCAGTAATCATTAATTAATGTAGAGATTTCAGCATGATTAAATTTATTTTTAAAAGTATAAGTGTCTTTTCCGAAACATACTGAGTAATATTGGCCAACGGTGAAATAATAAGAGTATACTTCAAAATACTGGAAGAAAGATTAACTTTAACGTATTTAACAGAAAAGTTCCACATGAATTAGCAAACTCTAAACAAGTTGATATAAAATTGGAGACGCATAAAATCCTGTTTCTTAAACTTAAAGAATACGTTTGTAACAACCACTTTAAGCAAGAAATTTTGCGTATTTCCCTTCGAAATGTCTTGAGAATCTACGGTGAGAAAGCCAGTTCTAGGCAGAAATCAGCATGCTTACAGTTAAATATGACACGACAAAAAGTCTTACGTTTCTGAAACCGAACCAAATACTGTCGGTATCAAAGCCCCTCTACTAAGGTCGTGGGATAACTTTCAGAACCTAACGATGTGGAATTTCATCTTTACCCAAAGCACAGGGAAGTACAGTTATAATCTTTCTTGCACCACATACGTTTCCACGCAGAAGATTCTCACAGACATAAGGAAACTCACGTTCCTTGGGCGAAATGGAAGGCAACATCAGGAGCAGCAGCAGCCTGGTCACGTGACTTTGCTAACGTCAAAAGGCGGTGGAGAGGGAACGTGGAACGTAGAACGTAGAACGTAGAACGTAGAACGTAGAACGTAGAGATAGTTTGACTGAACCCTCAACACGGTAGGTTGTATAAAAACTGTTTTCATCACCGGTTACACAGAGATCTAGCTTCATTGGTGTATGTTTTTGACATGCAATTAGCTTCCATCAATGGCGCTGAAGCTTCACAGCTTGAGCTGGTAAAATGGCTATACAATACAGCTCACAGTTTCCATCATCCTTATTATATAATCTTATATGATTATATTACATTACATTATTAGCCTATATTACATTGCAGAGATTTAAGAGCGAGATAAGTCTTAATTTTCAAGCCCAAACGACCACAATTTTGAAGATAACTACAAAGTATGATGCATTTAACTGAAGGTGGCTTCTTATTTAGTTTCATTTATGGTTTATTAAACAACGCTGTCAGTAGCTCTCATCATACGGCGTCGAAAATCAGCTCCTATTTTGCACAACATACATTATCCCGATTAATCAGATGTGCAGACAATGATCAAATGGCTGAGTTTAAATTATTAACAGTTCGTGTTCGAGAAGTGTTAACTTCGAATTTCGGCCAAGAGACCGACTATCCTATCAAATGCTTAGACCAGTGGTATTCAACCTTTTTTGTTCGCGTACCCTCAGATATAATTTCTCTTCAACTTTGTACCTCCAAAGTTGTTGGTGTATAATTCAAGTTATACATAGTACATAATCTACATCTTAAATAAATTAAATAAATTACATTACTGATTATTCAGTGTTTATCATAAAATAATATATATTTTGTTAAATTTCACGTACCCCCTAAGATGTCTTCGCGTACCCCCGGGGGTACGCATACCCCAGGTTGAATACCACTGGCTTAGACGACACTAATTCCCTCCACATCATATTCAACTCATCATTCATAATTCTAACGAGGGAATGAGCTTTCATAATAACAGTGTTAACCCGACTAATATTATGAAAATATAAAAATAAAAAGTCTTCTGTCTTACTTTCATGATACAATGGTATGCCATGCACTAAACACAACAGAACCGATCAGATAAAATACATCATTAGTCGGCTCCAGCCTGACCTTATTAGCCAGCTAGTTGAGGCTTAAACTCGCCTTCCTTCTTTACACGTCTGAATGGCGTTCGACTTAATGCACATTTGTATCAACTGATCTCTGTGTCTTAATCTGTGCAGACCGAAAATAACACTGCAAGGCGCTTTTAGACAGAAAAACACTCCTGTCCCTCTAGCAGATGACCTAAATGAACTCTGGGAAGGACAAATCAAATATCCCGATGTTGTTCTGGAGAACCGTGTAAAAGCGGGTTTCTGTCTGGATCAAGAGTAATATCGACAGTTACAAAGGAACAAATATTGGTCGAATTCTACTCGGTCGCCAAAGGCCTTTCGTGGGAAGTATGTCAAGGCTCTACCGCAGTTACAACGGCAAGATAAAACAAAATATGCAACACAGGTTCAATGCACCGTATTTCCAATGAAAAATAACCATACACTTCATCGAGAATCTTCACTTCACCTTTATGATCAAAATTAAGTGATTTTTCCCCCCATTCTTTCGGCCAAAGTCAGCTGACGATTCTACACAAATGCAGGTGCTGCCATCACCAACACCGATTTTAAACGCTCATAAGCAAGGATAGCCATGGCCAAAGCAGCTTTCGTCAAGAAGAGGATACTTCTCACTAGCAAGTTGGGCTTGGAGATGAAGAAGAAACTAGTGAAGTGTTACGTATGGAGTGTCTTTGAAATGTGGTGTTGGAGAAGAATAGAGAAGATCAGGTGGACGGATCGAGTGACCAACGAATAAGTATTGAGGAGATTCAACGAGCAAAGAAACATTCTGCAGGCGATTACACGAAGGAAAGCTAACTGGCTGGGACATATTGTGAGAAGGAATGGATTACTGAGTGATGCCATCGAAGGCCAGGTTGAAGGAAAGCGAGGACTGGGAAGACGACTGATACAGCTAACTGACGATCTCAAACAAGGAAAGAAGATGGAGTTTCAGGATTTAAAACGAGAAGCTGAGAATAGGGAAAACTGGAGAGTTCTTTTTGGGCAGAATAATGGACCTGACGTCAGGCAGGACACTAAATAATAATAATAATAACAAGCGAAGTTCATAAACAGCACAGTACAACAGGACCCAGGGGAAAACATAATTATTAACAATCACGTTTCGCTTATTTAACGACATTCATCTGTGTAAGTTATATAGAGTATAATAAATCATTACGTATGATGAATTGGTAAGGATGGGAAAGGTGTCGATCATTAACATTTGCCTGGAAAGAGTTGAACGAAAACAGGAAAACATCTTGGGGCAGTTGTTTAGTTTTACGTGCCATCTGTACAGCATTTTGAAGCGCTTTCCTCCGGGAAAGAACTCCGGTTCCCATTGGGTATGAGGTTGGGTGAGTCCCCGTCGGGGATCGAACACCGGTTGTCCAGTCCGTAGCCAATCACATTTCGACTGAGCTACATCGGCTCACATGGACAAATGTGGTGTTGCAAATATGTAGAGTACAATGCAGCCCACCCACCTATTTGTACGCTGTATACTGTCTGTGCAAACGATACGCCCTAATCATCGCGAATGGCCAAGCCACAATTATTCTTATATTTCCTGAAATAGGAGAATGGACACAGTGAAATGCGTGCTTTCGGTAGAAGCACTTTAGGTAACTGTAGGAAATACAAGCAGTTAACTCACCTCCAAAACCCCCAAAGGCTGTAAGATGCAAACAACGGGAGATGGTTTCAACATTCTTCACGTCCTTGTAGTATTTAACACATTTATTCTGACGATATAGTCACTTATTTGTAAACGCAATTCTTTCAGCTGTACACCAGTTACACACCCCGCACGAACTAAAACGTCTGGTTCAACATCCCACTAATCACAGTGTCGGTACAGCTGACAAACTAAAATTACTAACCACCTACGCCCGCCAACATAATAGTAGTTTGATAAATAAGTGTACTTGTAAATAAATGACAGTCACGATTCTATATGTAATAATCAATACATATACACACACAAAACGAGAAATAATTTCGAACGTGAATACCTCTTATGCACATGCACTTCAAAACGTACAGTTGGTAACAATGCCACATGCGGGGCGATAACAAGTTATGCAGCAGATAATTTTCGTTAATATCTGTAACAGACAGCACTGCATTTATTTAAATTGCGATTTAAAACTGCACATATTACAAGCACAACGCCTTCACATCAACTGTCACACGGACGACGAGGTGTGGTGAAGCGAGGCTACGTCCACGCACTACAACCTAGAAAAACGAAAAGTAACTATCGCATTACCGGAGCAGAGCTCACGGTGACGAATACTATCGTTGGGTCACTTTAAGCGTACTAAATTGGGCAATACCAACTACGAAATCAGTGTGCTCCTGTTACCCGCGACTTCATAGAGGGTTGGTAGCTTATTATAAATAATATATAAATATATTTAATTATAAACTTAAATGGTATTGAAGATAACTGTCTTGGGTTGTTGCGCCGTCTAGTCTGATAGAAGTTTATCAACGTTTCAGACGTGCTTTCTGCCTCCATCATCAGGTTAACAAGTCATAAGACAGCCAACTGCATACTCGTCGACGTGAAAACCAGATATCTCACTGAAGTAATAATATTAAAAACAGTAGTATAACAATTACCTTCCACCACAGTTAAAAGTATCATAAAATTCAACATCTGTTATCTCCCAAATACAAAGCTAACTACTCATTTGCGACATTTGGTTCCATATGTTAAACTGTCATCGCCCTGACGATGGAGGCAGGAAGCAACTCTGAAACGTCTGTAAACTACTACCATATACGGCGCAACAACCCAAAATCATAGCCATCAGATACACAAATACATTGCATCCGATATACGTATGAATGGTTTAATGTTATCATGAAATGGTACTACTGTTTACCACAGTCTATTCTACGAATTCTCTTATTCCGTTGTGAGGGTGACTGTCACATAAAAGACAGTGTTCTGAACTCACACCATGCGCTGACACATGTCACAGTAGCCTATTGTGCCTCGACAATGATATTGTATTACGTAGTTAAACAGCAAGCCTGTCACTAACCTGTTAAGTTCAGTTGACGGTCTCATAGCACTTCAGGCAACTTCCGAACACTTATTAGGACCTATTGTCCGCGTCAGTTTACTTGGTATCTGACTTCGTCTTGCCTCTTTACGAAAAGGTTCATACTACAGGACGCCAAAACAAGAAATCACCGGTCATAAAACATCTTGTTCCATTGTACACTTGCATACTGTACGTAAAACGTAGACATTTTATTTTGGATAGTAGGACTGATATGAGCATGCGCATAGCTTGACATAACAATCTCATTTCCTTTTGGCCCAAGTTCTATCAGACGCCTAGTTAAGTGGCGCGGACAATAGTTCGGTACGAAACAAACATATCTCTGAAGGTTAATCTCGTTAACTGAGAATTTTCCGTGCTTTCTAATTTAAGTTTGATACATCCAATAAACATGAAATTCAAAAAATTTATCAGTAATGATGACTTCTGACATGCAGTGCTCCAAATTCTGGTAATTCACCGCCAATCTTTCACAGGCTTACAATTTTGAAGCCATAAGTCACTTCAGTCCTCTGCTGAGACTGGAAAGGTATCTGTAGTCCAGACACACGGCGAACGAGGTGGACACTCAATTTGTCATGCCACCCCTCCCTCAACGCATTCAAGCCAACGCCGTTACTGTTATTTAGGAAAAGACCACAAAAGCTGCTCATCTGAAATGAAGGATTTGCATTGCGGTCCCGGATACCGAACAGAACAACTCGGTCATCAGGAAAGAGCAACACCATAAGCCTTCTGAGTTTTAGAATGTCACATTAATTTTGTTGGCATACATAAAAAACCAGACAACGCGGAGCTGTAATCTTTTTCAATGCACCACAAATTGTATACAATAACAAAACATATGGCTTAGGTTCCCAGCGAGGAAATGATGAAGGAAAGAGACCCATACATTGAATAAAACATGGAGGAAAACGAATGATTTTAATGTTATTTTTTTAATGTTTTACATTTCGTTTTTAAAGCTGTTCGTATAAGAAAAAGACTTGAAACAACACATTTGCGAACTGCATAGGAGGAGGATTTAGAAAGCCGACGCGAAATATAGAACGTACTTAGAATACGTGCCGACACAGAGGAAGACAAGGACCAAGACCTCGGTGGCACATGCATCTACTGCCCAAACCAGGTCGCAAAAAGAAATTGTCACTTCTGTTTTGTGTTTCTAACGATAAGGTATGGGTTGTGTTTCAGAGGATCTCTGTTCTCTTTCAACAAAAATGCCTCAGAGTTCAATAAATTTTAACCTTCGTAATAACTCGGTGCTAACAATACCAGCTGTTTCAGAATGGGAGACTACGATCAAAAAATAATATGGAAATAATATATAACATACCTAAACTAATAGATGAGAAATGTGTATGAAACTTTAGACGCAAAATCTAAGAGGCCAACAATCACTTGGAAGGAACGTGCCTAGATCGAAAAGAAATGTTAAAACGGACCTAAAATAAATAGTAGGTATGTGGGAAGCAGATTGCATTAATCCGACCAAGGATATGGACGCGTTGTGGGCTCTAGTGAGCAGGGTAATAAACCTTTGACTTCCATAAAAGACAGAGAATTCTTTCATATCCCGAAAAGCAGCCCAAAAAGGACATACCGAAATTTGCGGTCGAGTTATTAGTTCTCCTACTTCGTATTCCGAAAGTCGCGGGTTCAAATCTTGTCTCGAAAACCAACTAATCTGACTGAGGTTTTCGGTGGTTTTCCTCAGTCCTTCCAGGTAAATATAGGGATTTTATCTTAACTTAAGCCAGGACCGCTTCCTTCCACATCCTTTCATATTCATTTTTCACTATCCACATTCACGTTAGACGCCCTTTTTGTCTGAGCTATTGACTGCATCACTCATAAATAAACAAATAAATGTTGACGGCTTTGCTCCATGGAGAAAAACTTTGTCAACCCCGGTTGACTAAACGAACAGACAGCCATCTAAATCATTCGCGGGGGGGGGGGGGGGTAACCGTTTCAAACCGTTTGATTTTTCTTCAACACGCGAAATTAACAGGAACACCAGTATGAAAGTGTAAAATAATGATGAAAGGTATTAATACTATCACAGCAACTAAATAAATAGAACATAAAGCATTCAAATTATGAGCTAGACTAAAAGTATCCTGCTGACATTTGGTATATACAGCGAACTGCCATAAGACATCTTATAATATTGTCACTGGCCTGGGAAGATTAAATGCATAGCGCGTAGTACAAGAGAGCATCCATGGGAGGTCGTTATATAGGGTGACAGTGACGTACCATCAATCCTGCCAACCAACCAGTCGTGGTCTGTGGAACCAGCCCAATGACACGGAGACGCCATTAAGTGCTGATGTAAAGGTTGAAGTAAACCCGCTGTATTATTAACGACGTTCCAAACACCTCGAAACGACTCGATGACGTGTACAACAGCAAACATCAATCCATTCTCAGCGTGGCAAATCAAACTGGAAATCACGTCTGTGTTGCTTAAAGAACAAGCTAGGGATAGATCGGCAAATTCAGTTTTACTGATGAGTGATTAGTATTACTGTGAATTGTAATTTCAAGGTCAGTCCCTCATCCAGATGCGTTTCTGCTGTCAATGAAGTTTATAGGAGCATTTATAGAGCTTCTTAAACCAAAATAATTTGTCTGTTTTGTTGAATCTCTTTTCTTGCTTTTAACTGTATTTTGTTGTTTTTGGTTTAGCAATTGCTTGTAAACTGGATCTTCAGCAATTTTAATAAGTGGATTTAACTGAATTATTTTCTCTTCCTTAGCTATGTTAATTGTTTTGCGTGATGCTTTCCTGAGGCCGAAGCTCGAGTGTGGTTCTTTTCTATGTAATAACCTTATATTGTTTGACTAATAAAATGCTACTTGAAAAAGAAAATTTGCCAGCTATGCTATTATTTTCCTTTTTCAGTTTCATGTTCAGGTAATTATTATTTCATGGTGGATAGTTTGAATTTTAAAACAGTACATTTCAGACGACATCTTTATGCTTTGTTTCTCATTAATATTTTTAAGACCAAAATACATTGTCATTCCATTATGTGCAATGTCGTTTCTCCTGTGATTACGAAGTGACTAACAGACTTTCCACCTCCAGTGTCAGCAATACGTTACAAAATAGTTCTTGAGCTAGATGCACCTTCGCTACAAGAGGCAAGGAACGAGTTCAGATTATTTCAGATCGGTTTTGTTTTAATTTTAAATGCATATGTTCATTAGCGTTTGCCTGTAATGTTCGTAAGCATTTTGCTGTTGGCAAACCCTTTAATAAAGCACATGAAATTAATTGAAATTAATTATGAAATTATCGAAATGTAGTAAATTAATTGAAATGTGTAATACTAATTTTCTGCAGTGGTACTAGAGAATGTCGGCCTAAAATGTGACGGGGAGATTTATTATTATTGTTGTTCCTATTATTATTACATAAAGTCGAAATTAAATCCTTGTCAGCATGGTTTTACTAAATCTAAATCTACAGTTACTAATCTCGTAACTTATCTTGATTTTATTAACCCAATAGTTGGCTCCCAGGGTCAAGCTGATGCTGTTTATTTTGATCTTAGCAGTGCATTTGATCTTGTCCCTCACAATCTATTACTCAACAAGCTCAGTGCTTTTGGACTCTCTGATGGTTATGTACACTGGTTTCGTAGTTACTTAACCAACAGACAATCCCAGGTTCGCGTTTCTGGAACTCTTTCGTCTCCTTTTGTAGTCCTCTCTGGAGTTCCACAGGGATCTGTTTTGGGTCCTCTACTTTTCAACTTGTTTATTGATGACATATGCCAAGTAATTAATCATTCTAAATGCCTTCTTTTCGCTGATGATATCAAAATTTTTCGTGCCATTAAATCTCCCAACGACTGCAATCAACTTCAAACTGACATTGACTCGGTACAAGGTTGGTGCACTGCTAACTTCATGAAACTCAATATTAGTAAAACTACAGTAATTTCCTTCTCCAGGAAAACCACTACTTTGATCTTTGATTACAAACTTTTTCATTCCTCCATAACACGTACCGATACCATTAAAGACCTGGGAATATTTATCGACTTCAAGCTCCGATTTCACAACCATGTTGACCACATATTTTCACATTGTATTAAGTTGCTGGGTCTTGTTCGCACATTAACCTTTTCGTTCTCTTCTCTCGATTGCCTGTATATGTTATATGTAACCTTAGTTAGATCCAAGCTCGAGTACGCCTCGGTCGTTTGGAATTCTATTACGACTACTGATGCCAACAAACTGGAACGTATTCAACAGAAGTTTGCAGCCCTTTGCTACTATCGTTTTCTCCCCCAAGTGCATTACAGCTACGCTGATGCGTTAGAGTATTTAAAACTCCAGACCCTGCGTAAGAGAAGGCATTGCAGTGATGCACTGTTCCTTGCGCAGGTTTACCGCGGTTTTAAATGCTTTCCTTCCCTTCTGGAAGCTGTCGGTCTCCGCATCCCTGCTCGGAATCTGAGAGATTTTTCTATGTTCAGTTTTAGCCCCTTGTTCAAAAACAGTCCTTCTGCTAGATGCGCATCAGCTGCTAATGTTGTCTGCAGGGATTTGGACATATTCGAGACGAAAATTGTCACACTTAATCATATTCTATAATAGCATAATTTACTTAATTGATTCATGATATTTTACAAATATCCTAATGTAGTTAGTAGTAATTTTTTGTGTACTTTCCGTATCAATTTATTTTATATATTGCTTGTTTTACCTTTTATGTTTTACTGTGTTTGTGAGTTTATCTCTGTGCTGTATCTGTAATTGGCCACCAGGCTGTTGATACAGCACACAAATAATAAAGAATTGAATTGAATTGAATTAGCAGCAGTAGTAGTAATAGCAGCAATCGTCCGTCCGCAGTTTAAATTCATATAGATGCAAAGCATGCCATTATCGGACAAACCATCTTCGAAGTTGTTAACATAAAATAAACAAACGTCTGAGCTGTGAAAATCACCAGCATCATTCAAATTAGGCTTACTTCTAGGAGTTTTGCCTTACGATGTCTGGGCGTAGTATTAAATATATTTTGGGGTACCAGAGAATGGCATACCTTAAGAAACTTCTGTCGAGATAACAGAGAATTTTAAATTATAGTAGACATTAGAACATTGTGTATTTGAATCCGTATCTATAACAGGAAATAAAATTTATTGTTCCAGCTGTTTGTTTATTAATTTATTACATTAAACAATGGTCAATAATACAAAATACGAATTGGCAATTTCCAATCGAACTGAAATTATTTTACAAATTCTTCATGTACATGCGTTTTGGAACGATTAAAATATTTGACCGTAAGCTACACAGCAACTGACGGCGAGCGCTTTTAATAGCAGCAAACGGATGGTCAGAAGGAGAACGTGCAACACCTGGCAGGTGCTTGGGGATTTTCCTATTCGCTACCCCAGACGACTCTGAGGCTCGCCAGCCAGCCTCAGTCTCTCCACACCAAGAGTCACGTAGCTACAAGAACCAGCAACTAATAAAGGAGCCTCCCTTCTAGCATTCCAAAGTCAAATGTTTACGTAGTTTTACCTTCATAAAAAGTATTGAAAATGTCTGTATTATTATTGAAAATCATCCCACAAACAGGTGCGATCACATACGAACATAATTCATGATTCGGACTGGGAGACCATTTTAACAGTTTATACTTACATTTTAAGAAAATTAACCAACATTTTAATGCATCTACGAATTTCAGAAAATTCCAATACAAAACTGCGTGCAGCATTGTAAGCAGTTCTCGAGTTTTTATACGGGGATAGGCGGACAGACAGACAGAGAGTGCATTTATATTAAATTTAGTTGTCAAGGCGCCCATAAATTGAATCTTGTTAACCTAACGGGCCAATAAGAGCAATCTTTAACGGTACCAATAGTCTAACAATTAGGCCTATGGATTTGCAGATCATTAGGTAGGCCTGAAACAACAACACTTCAGCATTAAACTTGACGGCTCTAAAATTTAGTCGAAGAAACCGTCGTTATAATAAAAAGTGACCCTTGTGTGGCTGTAGGCTTCATCTCACTAACGATACAGGAATGACCTCACAAAGAAAAATATGAATGTTAATGCTGGTATACCCGTTTTACTGTCAACAATAGCTCAACGCCTCTTGCTTTTGAAAGTTTCTTTTAAGCATGCCTTTTGTTGACAACTCCTCCTGGGCTTGTTCTTTATACGGGTTCTTCAAAGAGAAAATTCAGCTATAACATTGCATTCAAATTAGCCTCATCACTTCTAGCTTCGTAAAGCGCTGGTTTGCTAAAGATTTTTTCCCCCTCGCGAAATGACATCCAGCCCTTTCAACTGCCAGCGTTTGTCTTTTATTTTGCAGAAAAGTGCCTCCTTCTGTGTCAGAGCAGTTTAAAGGACGAAACACCTACGTGAAAGAAAAGGTTGTCCTCTCGTCCTGAAACAAGATTCTGCAACTGAGAGTGTAACTTGCAATTTAAAATTTCGTGCCGCGGGTTTTCACTCCAGTTAACACCTTTAGGAATTCTTTTAGACTCCTGCTTCAGATCTCGGTCGTTGTCGAAATATATATATGTTACCGTAAAACCCTGAATGTAGGTGAAACCTAGGATTTACCAGACAAGCCTAGGTTTTACCAAACAGTGTTGGTTATATCCCGAAAAAAGAACTATTCGCGACTTATTTCGGGATTTTACGATTCGCTGTTGGTAAAACCACATTTTTGGGGGTTTAGAAATATACATTCCTTATCTAAGTTGTATTTTTAAAAAGTTTAACAGAAGTCAAAATTATAGATAAAAACATTGCAAGAAATAGAAAAATTGTTAAATAAAAATATATGAGATATTTCAATCACCAAAGTACATTTTCTTCACTGCTGTTTCAAGTCTTACTTGTTGCAACAAGGTGAGCTGTATTATTATATTTGGAATTGCATAACACACCAGAGGATGTTTACAAACACATTTTGCTAACCTAACCTAAACTTCTTACTATCTGCCTATGGTAAATCCCAACATTTACCAACACCCATTGGTAAGACCCCGAAATAAGACGGGAATAGTTCTTTTTTGGGACTTTTACCAACACTGTTTGGTAAAACCTAGGTTTGTCTGGTAAATCCTAGGTTACACCAACATTCGGGCTTTTACAGAAACATATATACGAATTTTAAACTCGTAATAACGTGTTTAAGCTAAATCATTTTTTCGAATCATCACGCGTAACCCATAAAAAAACATGCATCTGTTACCTCATGATGGCCTTTGGCCGGCGCAAGACGAAATTTATTATAATGTCAAGCTAACATAAATATGGACACACAAGTTTCATGTGCTATATGCCATTTATATTGCTATTCATATGTTATATGGCCTTTATATAAATAAATGACAGATTTCGTGGATCTAATATGGTTCCATTGGATTCAACCAAGCATTTGGATCTTTTGCGTAACCATCCTGGAAATTCTGAAACGTATCTACACTATCAATACCCTTTCGAATCTGATGTTCAGTCACGCCACTGGGTAGTCTACATCGGTAAAGGTCAACTGAAAGTTTTCTAAAAAGTAAAGTTTGTCCCACTATACGTCATGTAGGCGTTTGGGGTGAGTGGAGGTATAGCTCCTCTCTTTCTTGACCTCGGCACTAGATGGGGGTGAGAGTTCAGCATCACGCCCCGGTCGGCTTTACCCCCGGGGAAGAATCCCGGTATTCATTGGACAGGAGGCTGGGTGGGCCCCAGAGCCGGTCTGGACGCAGAGACTAGAGGAAAAATCCTCTGTCCGCGTCAGGGATCAAACCCCGATAGCCCAGCCCGTAGCTAGTCACTATACTGAATGAGCTATCCCGGCTCATGAAAGTTTTCTACTCCTAGAAAATACACATTAGTCCAACGAAATCACAAATTTGTCTATCTGTTCGTCACCAGTAACAAGTTGAACTCGGGAACGAAGAACACGCATACTTGGCCGTCAATGAATGTAGCGTCTCTTGGTTTTAGTCACTCAACTCGGATCTGGAAACTCCCTTCAACTATATAAAATTTGTTACTTACCTTAACAGAAGATGAACGCATGTACTTCACGGGTTAAAACGAATATTCCTAACGAAACGTCGGTTGCCCAGCTCGGATTTAAGAGGAAGGTAAACAAACTGAGCTCACAACCTTCCCTTTAACTCTTTCAGAAACCAGCTTCACTTTTATTTTAAATATTTCACAAAAAATCCTTGATTTCCCTAAAGCAGATGCCTTGCATGATACAAAACTGGGCAGGAAGGGAGCTCAGGTTATACGCGTCGTCTCACCATAGAGACCTCTCGTGTTTCCGAGTTTCCATTTTGTGTATTCCCAAGATCTTCAACAGAATAGGCCTGAAATACATTGAAAAATAATACTGTAGTCGGTTAAGAGCTTTACTCAAATTTGTTTTTAATAATTATGATACTTTGTCTTAAACATCCCAAGTGAGAAACTGAAGATAGCACAGGACATCTGTACTCGCGAAAATGCCACCTTACTTATGGCAAAACCACTTAAATTCCTTTAAAATTAAAACACCAAATTATAACTCACCTCAAAGAAAACACATCGCATTTTCATTATGAAGATAAAATCGTTGATGCCGCACCTCAGACTGCTTCTTAACGTGAAAATTTCGTACAGTTCCTAAAGACTTAATGGTGAACGAAGTGGCCGCGCGGTCTGAGGCGTGGGCCTTGTGCCTTTTGGTCGTCAGGACCGTGGGTTCGAATCCAACTCAAGCCTTGGATGTTTGTCCGCCTTTTTATGGGTTGTGCTGTCCTGTGTACAGGTAGAGGCCTTGCGACGGGCCGATCCCTCATCCAAGGAGTCCTACCGAATGTCTATAGATCGAGCCAACGAAAAGTTGGGACCCGCAGTGCTCAGGCACTTGAAGAACGGGTCGTTCCCAGTATCCCCTAAAGACTTAATGGTGAACGAAGTGGCCTTGGAGCAGGTTTTTCTCAGGTACTTCGATTTTCATGTATTAATTACGTCACCTCTACTCCACATTCATCTATCACCGCCACATTAGACATGTGATAGCCCTAAGTAAGCAACACATTATCATGTCCTCGGTCATACAATAGAGGCACTTGATTGGTCTCGAAGTAAAGGTATAAATATTATCCTTATCAATTACAAAAAATTCATACGGTGTGTGAGTTGCTAAATGTGAAGGCAGGTGGTGTATACAATTACCCATGTGCTTTTAGGTTAATAGACTACATTTCTTGAATTTATAGCACTGAAGGTATAATACTGTGGCTTTAGGTGGAGTGTAACCTTCGGAAATATTGTCCACATTAGCCGAGAGTTAAAGCAATAGAGCGAAATTCGTCTAAAATACAGTTTTTAAATAGCCTGATTTCATTTGACTGATTTGATTTCATAATTACATGTGATGGTAGACGTTACCAATTAAATATGCCTTGTAACTACACATATATGACAGTGTGTTTTATGTTTTCTGTCTTTGTGACTTCGTAACGTTTAATTAAACAACACAACTTACGTAGGCCCACATATTTAACAGTGCATGTACCGCGAAAACAGTTTAACCTAAGAAAGCCATTAGGAAACGTGAGGGTTTGCGTAGAACGTTCGCTGGCGAGACATGACTGCACTTTACACTCGCCTGTGAACGACAAAAGAATTGGCAGTTTCAACGCAGTGCCTTACTTCGCCTTACTTTACATTACTCACTGTGAAAATAAATAAATGGCACCAGATGGTGTCGCTTTTCACTGCACGGGATATGAATTTCGTCCATTTTCCAGCCCAGGATATGGAAAGCTATGTGTACAGTATGGCGTAACACACAGAGGTGCGGTGTAATCGTACGATTTCACGTCGCGTGCAAGGAAAAAGGGGTTATTTTTGTTACAACTTTTTCTACTTTATTTTGCAAATGCATCAGCAGTGAAGTATACCGCAACACACGTTCTGTTTATGACTTCATTCTTACCAAATAACGCTGAGAGAAAAGTTAATACCATAGTAGCCACAACAGCATCGTGAACAAAACACATTAATTCAATATCACTGCGCCAACCTGAAATAACACAAAGTTTTATAATATTAAGTCCGTTTTTATATTATTTAAGCAACTGAAACAGCAAAAGACAGGGAAGATATAATAAAACGGCTTAAACATAGAAAACCAAACAGTAAAACTTCATTACTTCTGCAAATTCAAGTTACAGGCGAAATCATTGGTTTCTAGTTATTTATTTCACATCCAGACAACTGTATTCAGGGACGACACACAACGCACAACACATCACTATCAACGAAACTGGTTTGTGTTCAGAATGTTATGTTGCTGATGATTATTCTTAAGGATGTGGTTTTCCTCAGTCGCTCCAACTGAATAATGTGACAGAACCTTAACCCATAATTCCTTATCGATTCATCCATTTTCCCATCTCTCACTTGTTACTTCATAAATGAATAAAGAAATATCTATGAATATCGGTTGATACAAGAGTCATTACATGACCCGGGATAGCTCAGTCAGTATAGTGACTAGCTACGGGCTGGACGACCGGGGTTCGATCCCCGACGGGGGGAGAGGATTTTTCCTCTAGCCTCTGCGTCCAGACCGGCCCTGGGGCCCACCCAGCCTCCTCTCCAATGGGTACCGGGGTCCTTTCCCGGGGGTAAAGCCGGCAGGGGCGTGATGCTGACCACTCACCCCCATCTAGTACCGAGGTCAAGGAAGAGAGGAGCTATACCTCCACTCACCCCAAACGCCTACATGGCGTATAGCGGGACAGCTTTACTTTTACTTTACTTTTACAAAAGACGTAAAATATTGAACTGTTACAATCCTAATGAACAACATCCAAACAAATTTACAATTATGGATAACTTTCTTTCTCCAGCAGACTTTCGCATCATTTAAACAGAAACTCTTCTTTGCAGAATAACAGCATACATCCATTATACACACGACAAACCACGCTCTATTACTTTTGAGACTGACTACATCCTGGATGCTCGATTCGTGTCCCCGGTTCCATTCGAGAAACTTTTGTGGATGTATTAAATTATTTCGTGCAATACTCTATTGTTTTACAAAACTGCCTCCCGCATACATTCACTTGCATGCAGTTTCATAACAAAACTATGTAAATGTAAGATATAAACGAACAAATCCCGATTGTACTATTGTATATTTATTTAATTGCATTATAAATTCGAGACCTAATTACTGCATAAGACGTGTAATAATGTATTATTACTGGTGACTGTCATAATGACGACAACAGATTGCCGTAAAATAACTAGTTATTGACATTATCTCACTTCAAATTTGTTCAACCTTAAGTTTTAACAATTCTTATAACCAAGGCGTCTTAATTCCACCCCCATTATTATAACTCCTGAAGTGCTTTAGGTTAGGTTAGGTTCTTAAAGCGGGCAATTTAAATTCTCCATAATTGAGAGAATTATACGAGGTGCGATCGGAAAGTTTCAAGACTGTGTCAATAGAAGGCGAACCGGATGTAGTACGAGCTTCTGTCGCTAGGGAGTGCGGCCTACATTCATAGTGAATCAGTGTGCCAGCCGGCATCATCGAATTAGCATTTGTTTCTTAGTTACGGGCGTTTTGGTAGTGCATTACACCGACCCTCCTGCGATTTCGGAATGGCGGATTTTCATGAACAAATCAAATTTTGCCAAAGACTCGCTAAAACGGCTACGGAAACCTATGAAATGCTAAAACAAGCATTTAGGGAGTCCGCAATGGGTCGTGCACAAACTTTTGTGTGGCATTCACGTTTTAAAAATGGCCGAACCTCTGTCGATGATGACGAGCGTTCTGGACGACCATCTTCGAGCACAACGCCCGAAAATGTTACGAAGATTCGGCAGGCCATTCACGAAGATCGACGTCGTACCATCAACGACTTGTGCGACATTGTTGGGATAGGCTATGGGACCTGTCAGCTGATTCTAAAGGAAGAACTCCACATGCGACGCATCATGACAACGCGCCAGCGCACACCGCCCTCAAAGTTCGGCAGTTTTTGGCCTCAAACACCATGGCCGTCATCCCGCACCCTCCTTATTCGCCGTGTGACTTCTTCCTCTTCCCAAAGATGAAAATTCAGCTAAAGGGAAGGAGATTTGAGACGATAGAAGAGACTCAGGCAGAATCGCAGATGGTGCTTGACAGGCTGACAAAGAAAGATTTCCAGGGATGCTTCCAGGCTTGGCAGCGGCGCTGGGATCGTTGTGTTCACTCCCAGGGGAACTACTTCGAGGGTGATGGATGAATTTAATACCTGAGATAAGTGTACGGGTTTTTATACGCGCAGTCTGGAAACCTTTCGATCGCACCTCGTATATACTACTAGATTTCTAACCTAAAACATTAAATGTTATGTCTCTCGTTTAAATAAAGTTGGACGGATAGGAACTTGGGGTTCTGACAGCGATGAATTTGTCGATGGTTTAAGTTGTTGTCATGATGTGTGGACTTGTAGATCAAGGCAGTACGTTCCTCGAAAGCGTTGATACTTTCCTACGAGTGTACACACCGTCTATCTGATCTACAAGAACATAGTAACAATTCCTTAAATGTTAATAACATTTACAGCTGACTATATATTTGACAGATAGCTGAACGACTACCAGCTTCTCAAGAGCTACTCTGCTCCACAGTGTTCATTATCTTGAGTTATGTATCCTAGTGTCTCAAATACGACGACGAGGAATAAAACAATTGATGCGCAAACAAAAAGAACCACAGAGCGTGTAGAACATAAAAATACCAGGTACGCAAAAAGAATAAGGCCATGAAAGATTAACGTACGTGTTTTCACACAGGCGGGGAATCGAGTTGGCTGTGGCGGTACAAATCCGGTATCGATATTTCACTGTCACCCGACGCGAACCCTGGTAAAGAAAACTTGCTTACACCCATCCGACGAGCAGGCCTCGAGGAGCGGTGCTCATCCAGGCGGCAGTGACTGGTAATTCGGATTTACGGTCGTGCGATCGCTACTATAACACTAGGAGAAGGCCTATTGATTTCACTTCGGAATAAGGAACAAGCTAATGTAGTGCTGTAAGAAAGAACAGAAACTAATTCGAAGATTATTGTCTTCTGGGTTGTTGCGCCGTGTAATTTGGTAGAAGTCTGTAGTCTTTTCAGAGGCACTTGCTGCCTCCACCATCAGAGCTACATGCTGCAACACAGAAAACACCATCTTCATAATCGCTCCCGTGAGAACCTCAAATAGTATTTAAAAAAAATTTACTAATAAATATAATTGCACATAAGGCAATAACAGCTTTCAGACTTTAAAATACGTCACTCACAGATCAATATATTTTATAAGTATCATCTGCTTATACTTTCTTTATGTTTGTTATGTATTACACAGTTAGTGACAGATTTTTGGGTTATTTAACGATTCTGTTTCAACTTTATGTATTGTGTTAATGAATGATGAACACAGAGATTTCAAGGAGACAGTTGTGGTCCGTTTAAATGTCCTGCAAGAACTGGATTAAACCAGGAAGACGAATGATTGTAAATCTGCTCTATATTCGAGCTACAAGCGCCATGTTGTCCGTCTGTCTGCACTCGATACGTTCTAATGACGCCGTAACTTTGTAAAACAGACAGCAGCGGTTGAAACCAAGAGACGAAGTTTTGTAGAACTTTTCGGCCGAAAACTTGCCGTAACGCCATTTTGGGAAGAAAATGGCCACTAATTTTTCTTTTAGGTCTTGCTTCAATTGTGAGACACCTTGATGGTCTAATAGTGTAATATAACTATAGACCCATCCACTAGAATTCGAAGTTTTGGGTTTGGGGGAGGGGGGGTACTGCACCATTAGGCTCAGAGTTCTGCCTTCCATTTGTCAAGGGCCCCGAGGGTCCTGTTACTCGGTGGAGGAGCAAGACAGGAAATAAGCGAATAAGAACCAATCGCTCCAGTGGCGAGTTAGAGAAGCTGAGAAAAGAGAATAGGTTTACAGAAATTATATAAGCCAAGAGGCAATACATTGGTAATAACTGCGATTATATGTTTCTATTCGTTATAGTCTACTAGACTTAAGAAATTCAAACTTTGTAAGCTATGGCTCGTATAAAGTCTTCTGGGATGTTGCGTCGTGTAGTTTTGTAGATGTACACCGATGATTCCGAGGTGCTTGCTGCCTTCATCATCAGGGAGGCAAGTCTACATCTTTGCTTTTCCTTCGTAACAACTGAAAACTTCTTTCGAAATAATTTGTTAGGTATGTAATGAAATTCGAATAATTAAATCTTAGATGAATCTCTTACAAATTGATAAGTTAAAGACAGTTAAAAATTCAAAACATAAACACATTTTTAAACTCGATTTGTGGGGTTACTGTTCCAAAAGATTGTAAACATTAAAAACCGTTTATGTAATAACTCATTTATAAATTAATTACACTTTGTAGCATTAGTTTGAATATCTTAAAAGCAGCTAACACAAATAAGCGTATTTAATATACACTGCATATAATTCAAAATACTGATCCTATTTATAATTTATATTACACGACACTGTATGCCTGTCAACTGCAGAAGTTACTTAGGATCGAATAAGATGGATTAAAATATAGGATGAAGGAGGAATATGTCGAGTGTCCTATTTCCAGATATAAATCCGACATTTGCATAGAATGTCCCAGAAAACCTTCTGGAAACCTCTGTAATTCTATTTGATATCCTAAACATTTCATGTACTTCACAGCATGACTAAAATAAGTAGAACAGCCTATAAAATATTATTGTTTATTATTAATGTAAAAAACCAGGGACGTTTCGGCTTCAAAGTGCGGTCATCAATGTTATTACGTGCCAAATCAGTTCAATAAGTTACAAGTGCTAGTGATTTACATGATAGTTAAGAACAATACAGAATACAATTTAAAATGCAATGGCCGATATTATAGGTGTTAAAATCACTATTTGCTGAATTTTAACACATAGATTACTACTACAAAATATTTTAAATAAAATCTTGGGTTATCATTGTGTGCGTAATTGTAGTCGGTCACACAGATTCCTTTACGCTAGTCTGAATATATTTATGTTCATACTGTTCATGCAATCCAGAGAAGAAACAAAATGTGTCATAACTGTTTACATTTACAAGATCAGCAGCAAGTTATTGTAGTATTTTACCTAACGTGTCAGTGCGCTATGCTATGTGATCTATATTTTTGCATTACTATCTCTATTATCCGATGCGATATCAATACCGCCACTGATAGCAATTTTGTGTTCATAAATAACCCTGAATCACTCTGTAATAAGGCTCATCAATTACTGTCACGGAAACTGCTAACAGCAGAATTCTTGTCTTTTCATTTCACTCTCCTTCTTACACGTTTTCACTTACGGGGGCTGATCTTTACAATAACCACAGCTCATAAGGTGTCTTTGACATCTAAAGGGCCACGAAGACATTTTATAGTAATCTTACGTTCATGTTTCTCGCTGTGAAAATGAATCCCCCAGAATTGGGCCTGGTGTGCAAAAAAAAGTTGTCGCTATTTTTAGCCATTTTTTTAAATGTTACTCTTAGTTGGGCTAAAAATATCGAGAACGTCAATCAGCACATCAGGCCCGATTGGCCAATGTGCAGCCAATAACAAGGAACTGGGTCAGGTAGACACAGGAGACGGGATCTCCCACAACTACAGTACCCTGAGGACGAGGAGGAAGATGGTTCGCGAAACGATGGTGTTTTCTTCATTAAGCCACCTTACACGGCTGGTAGCCAGAGAAGAATTTATTATACTTTATCGCCGTGAAAACGTCATATGAGAGTCCCCCAGAACTTCAGCGTCCTAAATTGGAAGCGCATACACACGTTAAAATAAACCCTTTGAAGCCGGAAATCATCTAAATAATGGGATACAGTCCCTATTTAAAATAAGCGCTTCTCCATTACAAGGATCAGCTTCTTACTGCCATCAAGGAAATAATCCCTATTTAAACTGAGGATCATAAAACATTTTGAACAAAGTAAGAAAGAAATACAAAATGCAGATTTACTGATTCTCACAGCAGTTGGCTAGTTGGTGCATATAAGGACATCACTTATCTTCAGAGGGTTAATAGAGAAGTTTTTGCTATATTTTGCTTAAATGTTACTAACATCTCTGCCTGAATGGTTTCACATTTGGCAGTCATATGTGTTATACGTCACTTTGCGTGCTCCTTCTAATTTCTACCAGAAATAACGAGTTTGTATAATTACACTACTGTGTAATATTATCAAATCAGGAAGAATAAGAAGGACAAGACATGTAGCACGACTGAGAGAAGATGAGATATGTATAAAAACTTCAGTCGGCAAATCTTCAGGTAAGAGACCACAAGGTATTTTATTTCTGAACTGTGGGCTTCATTCAGCGACACCTTATGTGGCTAAGTTAAACTACTTAGAATAAGTACGTAACTTAGTTCACAAGTTCATTTAAACAACCTGTTTATGCTGTTCAGAAGATATCGTTAATTTAAGTCATCTTCTCTCCATTATGTAGCACCAACTACTGTTTTGCTTGTAAGCCTGCATCAATAATGGTTTCCAAGTGAAGTTTATAATGTTTCGCAACTTTGATAATGTGCAAGCAAATTTCTAAAAGAAGTCCTTAACTGCTAGTAATGGAAACAAATGACGACCTGGGGGTTTGTGTGCATCGGATAGGAAAATCGATATCCTGGCGTCGGAGAGACATAACCACAGAAATAATAGAGAAGTGAATAGGGGTGGCCAGAAAGAGATACGTGATAAAGAGAGAATGGGTAAAAAAGAATTGTGAGTGAGGTAACTGAAACTTGCAATTTACTTGCTGGTACATTTGGAATAAAAAAACTGGAAACATTTTTGTCTTCGGTTCTACAATATTTTACGAGGACGTGGAACGATTCATAAAAGAAAAACAATGTTGTAACAAGAAGCTTTCCCAACCTCACTACTTGCATCTACAATTTAATTCATAATAAATAAATTAGAGTATATATAGGTTTACTTTCCATCAATGGAAAAGGGGTTTACGATTTGTGGGGGGGTGGGGGGGTGGGGGTGGAGAAACTGGCTAGCTGTTTCGTATCAACAGTCCTCTTCGCTCCGGTAACTTGCCCGCCGTTAACGCGACAAACAGCCTCAATCAGGAAAAGATAAAAAACGATCTCCACAACCAACACTCCATGGGACGCAGTCCTTCGTAAACCACCAGGGTAGCTCAGTACGTGAATAAATTGCATTCCCCACATTCTCTGAAAAAGCATGTTCAAAGAACAACGATATTGATCTATCTATCAATCAGATGGATCGATTCTCTTGATGTTTGTAGGAAGGCTGAACTGTATAGGCTCCTAACATTCCACGTTCCAAATCCCATGTCCATTTTCGGTTCCCTGTCTGAGGCCCAGTGTAATATTTGTTTGCGCCGAGGACTTGTTAACCCTAGTCCAGCATCCGAACACGAGGACCTACCACTGCCACGTGTCCAAGATTCTGTATTCAGAATATTCGTAGCCAATCCTCCATATCCGTAACCGGAATTAGGACCCACCATTTGGTGACAAAGGGCCGATTTCAAAACATAGAAATACTTTGAATCCGTATGTTATACTAAAGTCTTTATTAAACAGCGAGGTAATTTGTTTCTTTAATAGCTGATATAAGAAAGAATAAACGGAGAACTATGTGTGAAAATAAGAATACAGTAATCTATAAAACTCACGTTTTTTTGCAAGCTTTTCTGTCCATATCCCAACAAAAAGTTTAAATGTTACGAACCCTTACATGGAGTGCATGTATAGTGCATGCGCCTACATAAACATTTTAAGACTATTAATTATGATAAATTACACAATATTTTGCTGGCAGGAAGAGTTAAATACATTCGGGCTTGACTTTCACATAACCGAAGTACTAAATATATTTTCACCAGGAGAAACATCAAAAATGTTATTAGTTACAAATAAAAATGCTTCGACTTTCTCGTGTTATTAATATTATAAAGATTAAAGTGATTTTCATGCATCAATTGAAAAGGGTTATCGTAGCAGGGGAGGTTACGACTTTAATAAGATATTTCTTTAAGTATCGAACACATTTCATTGATGTCTCTAACCCAACCGAGTGCGCGGTTACGAATATACACATTGAATGTAAAAAATCAGATCACAACTGTAAATTTGACTATAATACGATTACATACTTAAAATGTTGTTCAAGCCAGTACAACATAACTTCTAAATTGTGCGAGGGAAGATCTTCTAAGGCTTAACATCAATCTAATTTACTTGCCTCAGTTTGCAAAATCGCTCTTTAATTACGCCTCTAATTACCGATAGAACGTTGGGACACCATCTCTCTTCTTACGTCTCAACGCAAGATAAAGCGAGGTAGACGATTGTAAATATATTACCTTCCGACAGACATTCTAACCGTGGGAAAGGCCAGGGCATGCAACGGTGGTTTGAACAGGTCCCTCAAGTGGCATGAGAACCAACATCCAAGGCACTGTTCCCTCTAACCGCACATACATCGCAAGGTTCCTGTCGGCAGGCAATAGCTCGACTTGACCGTCTCCCAAGAAGTATCCATTGTTTCCTTCGGGAATCAAGAGGTAAACAAATAGATTAAGATCTATACCAGAGTTCTCCATACCTTTCCTGGCGAGGGTGAGGAAAAGTAACTTGTGCGCGATAGGGAGGTTGGCAAGCGAGATGAAACGTTATTGAAGGCGTTGTTCTTCATTAATTCGGTGTCGGCTACAAGGCAAGGGAGAAGCAGGTGACGCAACCCGCATCGCGCGTCGTGAAGGGGGAGTTTATAAGCATCGATCTGTACCCCGTTTCCATAGAGAACATAATGTTTTATACTGCAGAAATATGCTTACTGCTATGTGGTACAGTAAAACCCCTCTAGTTGGACACCCCTCTATATTGGACACTTTTAATTGGAACCGGCGAATATCCTATAATTTTACATGTCCACAACACCCTATATCTTGGACACCCCTTTATCCTGGAACTTGGTCACCCCTTTTGTTGTAAGTTGGACAGGTGCATGCATGCACTTAGCTTCAATGCTTTTATGGGAAACATTTACAGTTAGTATTTTGTTGCTTTGAATTTCTGACTGATGAATGCCTTCTACCTGAGGATTAGCTTATGGTTGAGGGTGTGAGACATTGGAATGCAGTGAAAGTGAATAGTTATGCTTTTGTTAAACCCCTCACTGGAGTTTTAACTTTGTCAGTACTGTACTTGCAACTGAGTTCAACAGTGTTAACAGAAATCGGAACGGTATGCGTTCGCTCATAATCAACCAGGAATGGTTGAAACATTATTTGGATTGCGGTGATTATTAGAAAGAGGATGAGCAAATTCCAAGATAAAAGCAAAAAAGCAGTGTTTTGTGACGGGCTTTTTTTACAAGAAATAAGTGACATCATATGTTGAGTTAATGCCGTAAGTACAATTAAAAAAATTACATTCTGAACATTTAAAATTTAATTTAGGCCGGGGTGTAATGTGCAACCATGAGAGTGGGTTTCAAAAGATTATTATTATTGTAATTAATTCTTAATTCGAGCAAGCCTAGATTATGTAAGTAAATAGATTACATTGTCGGTAAACGTAAAGTATTGGTGCAAGTTTAATTTAGTGAAAACAAAATTTGTAAAAATTTAATTTACACTTTTGATTTTTCTTATCAGCAATTTCCTTTTTTTGGGAAGGGCTCCATAATACTCTACAATTACCACATTGTCATTACACCACAATATAAAAGGATATTTTCCCCTTTCTCTCTATCCTGGATACCTCTGTAAGTTGGACACATTATCGTGGAACCGCAAGTGTCCAGGTTAGAGAGATTTTACTGTATAAGGTGGCTAACACATCTGACCATGCATTGTATTCCAATCCGGTTGTATTAATGAGCCAATATAAGCTGTAAATGTATTCAGTGGATAATTATGAACATATAAGGGCTTATAAAATCATTATCAAGACTAACGCCATGACATCGAATAAAAAGTGAGTCACTCTTCGACATCATATCCTATCTCTTTAACATACATTTTAATATTATCCTCCCATCTACGCTGAAGATTTCTGAGCAGTTGTCTACCCAGTACGTGCTACAAGCCTCGTCCATCTCATTTTATAAAACATAATGTTGAATTCTGAAGAATAAAACAGGATATAAGTTAATTAAAATAAAATTACCTAATGTAGCCAGTAATTTCAGGGTATTTATCGGTATCTATGTAACAATACGGGGTTTGAATATTGATGAGACGTAAAAATGTGTTACCATAACTCATGACACGCTTAAACATCGTAAAAATCTATTCTGGTATCATACTACAATGACACAATAAACATCTGGAAATTTTCAGTGCGGGATATAAATTGAATATGGAGTACGCATTTATAACCAAGCGATTCAAGAGTTGTTACAGGCAAACACACAGGTAACTGGTGCATTTCTGTGAATTCTAATTGTAAACGCGCCTACAAATCTGTGATTAGAAAAAAACCCAATGCTGTACCGAGGGTTTTGCGCCAATAAAACACGAGTATAAAACTTCGCGAGAAGTTTCCGTATCGTGGAATCAAGGCATGTGTAAACATAATATTTACCTTTCTGCCTCAAGGCAGAAGGAAGTGACTTGGCTGCCTGTAATACATCAAAAAATTCAGTTGCTCACGGCTTGTAAAGTTAATTCTATTTACAGTTCGTGAAGATTTTCCACGACCCCGACAAAAGTAAAGGAAAAAATAAAGTTACCGATGTTACTTGGAACTCAAGAATGAAAAATAAAAATATTTACAGTACCAAAAAGTCTATATCTCGCAGTTACCTGGTAATGAAGATGTTGCGGTAAATATTTATTCCCTCTATCAGTGCTTAAGTTTTAAATAGAAGTCAGAGAATTTAGAACAAAATGTTTAGGCAAGACTGTATCGACGAGGTATGAATCACTCTACTGACCTTCTGTTACTGTGTTGAAAAAAAGCATAACTTACGTTTCAAAACCACAATGCAATGTTAATCTCCACTATTAACTACATAAGATAATTACAAACGATCGATTCAGTTCCTCCCTCAAAATACAACTTTTCTCCATTACAAAGAACAATTGGTTACTACTATTTAGGAAAATAAATTTTTATTTTGAGAATTATTCGATACAGATAAATATACTCTCTCGATATAATGCAGATTTAATGTTAAATTAGGTGGTATATATATATATATATATATATATATATATATTTACCACCGTGCTTTAGGCCTATCTTCGTGTGCAAGCATAATGACATATTTGCGTTTTCTCAACTGCATAAGTCATACAACATAACATCATATGGAAAGATGAGATGAATTGAGAGGGATCTGAAAGGAGTCGACGTGGACCATGTCTGTCCAGGGGAAGGGAACACACCATAAACACCTCTTGATTTACGACCTCTGAACCAAGAATTGAACTTGGGATCTCCGGAATTCGAAGAAGGTACGCTAATTCTGCTTGAAGGACTACGGAAAAACTACAGAAGCTCCCTGGAGATAACTGGATCGCTGTCTGTGCGATAAAATTGATTCTGAAAGCATTTATTCCTCTGTTGCTCGGAATTCAAACTGGAAGACTTAGGACACGAAGCAGAAAAACTGCAAACCGCAGCGTCTCAAACGTTCGGTCTTTGCGTTCCATTACAAAACGGTCTGAGCCCTACAGGAGACAGAAACTCCATTAGCGGGGCCAAGAACTCGCATTATTTATGTTGCAGATATGAAAATATGATGGGGATTCTTTTGCACCATTAGTGAACAATGAAGTAATTTACAGCCACAGCGACACTTACAAAAAAAATATGACACACTTTTTCGAAACAAAACCAAGAGTATTATCGCTCTGTCGCCAGTTTCACCCCCTGCATTACCTAATTCTCTGACAAGGTTTACTCTAAATGGTTTCGGCGATGATGCGTTACATTCACTATTGCTGTTTCTCTGGACACCATCCATCGTTTAATATTCTAAAACAAGGCCACTACGTTTCGGCAGCTGGCTCTGCTCCCATCTTCAGTTGAAAATGCCAATTTGGTCCGATAAAAAGGATAAAGAGACTTGGATTAACACCTTCTATAGGACCCATGGCATTAATCGTCCTGATGATGGAGGCAACAAGTGCCCGCGAAACGTCGGTAAACTTCTACTATACTACACGGAGCTACGACCCTGAAGCCAGCCATTTTCGTTCTCACCGCAGTGAGAATCTCTTGGACAAAGTACAATGTAACTCACAACACTACGTTATGGACTCGTGCGCAGATGGTCATAAAATCGAATCCCACTCAGGTACCATTATCTCCGTTACTGTTTTGAAATTATACACAGATGTTAATTATAACTACAGTTTTGACTTAAATACGTCTATATTTTAGGGTCAGTGTCATTCGACAAAAAGTGTAACGAAAAAGTGTAACTGCATTGTTATGTTACCTTGGAAACGTCAATTGTTTACTCGGCATTATTGTTACCAAGCAAACGTCATATGTTTACTCGGCATTGTTGTTACCTATAAAACATTTCATTACATTACATTACCTTACCTTACATTACATTTCATTACATTACATTACCTTACATTACATTCAGCTACCACAGACCCATCTTAAGCGTAACTAATTCAAGTTAAATAAGCAAAGTCTTAATCAAACTTTACTCAATTGTAAAGCATGTATAAAGGAAATATTTAGAATAAAGCCAATATATAAACTTCCTTTCCGTATAGAAGTATTTACGACAAATTCTCCGGAACCGTGGTTCCACTGACACTTTTTGTTTTTATTATTATTATCCTTCTTGTTTTTCTTGTTTTTTTCGAATTGGTTAAAAAGTTGGAATATTAACGTGCTACATTAATTTTTTATGCAAATTACTGCACTAAAATATCAAACAAGAAATGCACATGAAATTAATTTTCCCCAACCAATACTAGCATAATAATGCAGGAAGAACATACCGCAATTAAAAGAACGTTTCTATAAAACAATAAATTAATTTTTACATAGATTGGCACACCCTGCACTTTATGAAAGTGCATAATAATATAATCAGAAGTTCTGGTCGTATCAGAAAATCACCCCAAGCTATTCAATTGTCTCCTGAAAAATTTATTATACCTGATTTAGACTTAAAATATTTCTGAAATAATCGATTTAACTTATGACACTACATTACATCAGCACTGTGGGCGTATGTGTATGTTCCATGTCCGTTAAAAAAAGCCAGGGATCAGACAGGGAAGCATATACTACTGGCTTTACCATAAACATTTTTCCCCAGCGGCAAAACTTTGTAGCTCGCTATCTTAGCACGAGTGACGGTAATGTCTTTGGTTTGCGTAGTATATACGTGTGTTCTCCTTCACCCACAAGCAGGCGAAAAGCACGGATACTGTACACAATCTTTGTATCACTGGTCAATTTATCATTAAATGCAGCCCTGACTAAAAAGTCCTCACGTCTGTGGGATGAACTGGACACGATAGACAAGAAAGTGGTCTTGGGAATCAGCCTAAAATAATTGAGAAAAAGTTTGTCAAGAGAGACAGTGCTGAAACTTGGAATTAAAAATAATGTTTCAGACGCAAATGAATGTTAGCCAACACCGAGACATTAGATATTTCCGTTGTTCCAATGCCTAAAATGCATTTCACTTCAAAGAAATGTGACAAATATTTGTATAGTCCTATACAACGGGAAGGTTTCACTAAGATACTTTAAATTTTCTTCAAGATGCACTTAAAAGCAAATGCAAACCTCAGTGACCAGACTAGGTCTGTCTCATCCGTATGTCTACTTCAATTGACTGAAGAGTTCAAGAATAACAAATTATATGATTAACTGTGACACACAAACATAAATTTTTATTGGTGGGACTCGACATTCTGACAGTACGAATTTCTGGTTTGGCAGGTCAACGTAACTTCCATGGCTCCCAGACAAACTACAGAAGAAAGACAAGACAGCGTTAAGTACAGACTGAGGAATCATGACTCAAACTATGAGACTGGTTTTTCATGGGATAGCCTGTCCACAAAGCCTCAAGTGACAGTCACTAAAAGTTGTACTTTAAAATATAACTTCGCAGCTTTACACTTCAGAAAGCAAACGAGGATTAACATTGTAAAGATGTCCCAAACTTTCTCAATGGGTGATTAAAGTCTTCATGTTCGTCGTAAAACTTCAGCGTAACACAGTTTTTGTTAGAGTTTTCTTAAGTAGACGTTCTTACATCACAGAGTTCAGGAAAGGATAGTTCTTTTGTAAGATAAATTCCATTGTTTACACAAACTGATAATTCACGGAAATAGCGGTGTCCTTATCCGCGTCATTAATTTCGATATCTTAAAGAATGCCCGGCAGAGACCGTTACTACGACAAGCACTGCTCAGTACTCTTGTCCGAAACAACATTTCTCAGTTACCTGCGCAGTACAAGCCGTGTTAACAATGGAACGAACACCACCGCGGAGGATTTTATCTGCTAGGTACATAGCAGCTTTATAATCCAGTTGGATTAACCATCATTGCGCCAACAGGTAACAACAGTAAAATTCCTGAAGTTACTCTAAATATAAATTAAATATACCATTTAAAATTAAAATCTGTTTCTGTCTCTTGTTATATTTATTTCCTCACTAAAGGTCACTTCCACTGAAGGTAAGTGAGGTGGTTGCTACGCAGTTTTTAAAACGCTACCAGAAACATAACAACTTGCAAGCCCACAAGGGATTACAAGCAGCACTTAGTATAATGGACGAGTAAAAGCAGTCAGGGGTTTCTGCAGTATAACTCCGGCAGAGATTTGGAGTTGAGTGAGGTGGTGTCGCGATATTAACTATCAGAATCAGTGCGACAGACGGGAGCGCCTTAATGGAGACCCCTACCGCGGGTAAATATTAATTATACGACCCACCTAATAATGCAAGACACCATAAATTACGTCACTGGTTCTGCAGAAAAGTAAATCAAGGCAGTTCGTCTACAAAACCTTCCCTCATGGACAGGCCAGGTGGCCCAGGCATTCTAATTACGTCCACCTGAGCAACGTAACATTACAGGAAGAAAACATTAAGTAGGCTATGCAAATCACAAGCCCGACACACTACAAGCAAAATACAACATTTAAACAAAAACGTAAGTCTTCAAAGTTCCTTATGTCGCCTGAAAATCGTACATTGGACTTAGTTCACTGTTTTACTAAACACGTTCATTCAGCATCCTGTCTAATGGGTACCAGGGTTCTATACTCGGGATAAAATCGGCAACGTGTAGAAGCTGACCATTATCCGCGGCCTGAGACAACTTTCCTTGAAACATTTATAGTCTTCTGGGTTTTAACGGCGCGTGGACATGGAGGTAGAAACCAACGTTCCTAAGAAATACACAGCTTCTATCTTCAGGGCCGCGTTACAACCCAGAAGACCAACACCGACATTTTCAACGCCGTCAGAACCTCAACACAACCCACACCTACACGATTTGAATGTTATATAAACACAGAAGTCGAGAAGCACGACGCTTTTAGGAAACAAAGGTTGGCTTTATTTTATTTGGTGGCTTTTGTTTCAACAGATTCATAAACCACCACTGACTACCTGACTAAAATCTATAAATGACCATTTTTAAACTTATATAGTAAAGTTCATTATTAAAGAAACATATCACGTTCAAAAAAACAATTCAATTCAATTCAATTAATTTACAATGATTTAACTCAATATTAATAAGGTTTGTTTTTACACTTAATTTGATCTGCTGAGACTGTCAGGGTTCCTGTGGAAAGTCTAAATATTAATTAGAAACAAAACATAAATAAGCACCTTTTTATTTCTTATCCAATATTATTATAAACTTCGTGACAAACTCACGAGTACAAGAAAACATGTTTAAATGTGCCTTCGTATGGAGTACTGAATCCACGGCGAAATAACTGAAACAATTTTAACAGAAATTCTGAATACAATGTGTTGGTATCTTATATTTCACTTTTTACAGTCTCACATTCTCAATTTTTATTCTCGAAAATTAACAAACACAAACGAAAATAATAAATTCTTCTCGGGCTACCAGCCGTTTCGGACGACAACGGAGAAAATACCTACGTTTCGAAAACCATCTTCGTCAACGGATGGTAACCCGAGAAGAATTAATTGTACTTAGTCGTCGTGCAAGCTTCAGATCATACACACGAAAATATTATTTAATACATGCATTACTCATATAAACCAACAAAGCAAAGTAAATTATTTAATTCAATCACTAAACAAAGATAATCATTCATCCTTGTTTCAAATTAAACCACTTTTATTATATAAAATCAACCAAACGCCCCTCTATGAAAAAAAACTGTAGTGGTCATTCACGCTTATAAAGAATAACAAAATTAAACAACTGACAGCGAAAAATTATTCAGATTAATAATCATCACCATGAATTTCAGTAAATGATTACACATAAATTTCTCGAAAATGATAATTAATTATTAAAGATATTTTGTTCGCAGTTAACAATTGCATTCTTATCAAATACCTTTACTATAATATAATGAACTTAATTACAAACATTTTTATTTATATTTAAAATGCATAATGAAACTGACATATTTAAAAGTCTTTTTATGACACATAAAGATATAGTTTGATTTAAAATTTGATTTAATTGTATAATGTAAAATGTTTACTATAGTTTACAACTATAAAACACGAAAACAATTACATTCCTTCCCTCTTGCAACAAGGCTTCGGAGCTGTCGCATATACTGAAACCTTTCTACTGTTAACGATAACTTGCGTATAGTTGTGACCCTGATGATATTAACTTTAAAGCATAACAGCACTAAACTCAACCAGAGAAAAGAGTTATCTGCCACATGTCTCATCCACGAAGGATCAGATACAAATAAACATACAAATTTACGTAAAACAAGGCATTCATGTGTGTTCATAAAGAGCAAAGTCTTACTGAATACAATATGTAACATCTATATATACACAGTAAGTAGGCAATATTGTGCGAAATAAAACTGACTTGGAAATGGTACTTTCATAGAAAGACCGATAATTTTAATATACAATATATACACTGACACTTTCTTTACTTAGAAAATAGTATTAAGTAACAGTTTCATCTGTTACGGATTCAAAATATACAAAAATACAAACTGCAATCCTAAAATACAGTGAGAACATCTAACGGCTGCATTGACGTAACACGCGATCTTTACATTGCTCGCGATCACTGTGCAAGTTTCCACGTTCCTAGTCGTAGCGGCACAGCTGCAAATTATTCTCAGAGCACTATGACGTTCAACACTCACAAGAAGTTAGTTCTGGCACATGAGAGTGACGCAGTTAGAATAAACTGCACCATAAGAACACACTGTGCCCGTTTTGGAGGTAAATCGAACATAAACACTGAAAAATTTGAATTATCTTATGTTCACTTGCACTGTGGTGAGTTAGGTTGTCTGATGCATTTAAAATTACTGAATCTTCCATAAATTGTCATTATAATATTTTTGTTCGTAGCAGTAAACATGACCTTGAACCCAGAAATCTAATAACAAAATTGTGAAGTAACATTTATAATACTTCATCTTTTTAAAACACATTTTCCCGTAGTAGATATTCTATTAAATCTTCTTTAGCGTCATAATTGCGTCGCTTTTAAATTACCCAGCACCAGAAATCCATTTTATTAATTATAACATGATAAATGTTGCGAATTCTTCACTCTTTATTATCATACATAGCCACACTATCTTGGTTTTATTTTAATTGCCAATACATGAGTTACTGCCTTCAGCTAACAAATGAAGTCCAGCATAAATATGTTGCAATGTTCCACCATTTCCTGGTGGAAATAACTACAGTCCGCGACTGTAATCTTGAGACTTGCGGGTGAGGACGTGGGGTGAAGGAGGAAAGATAGCGTCTGCCTTTAACGCTACGGACTTCCTGCATTCCTTGCATGTCTCAAGATTAGAGTCGTGGACTGTAACTATATTTATTGAGATTCTTGAACACAACTTGAGGCAATCTGCAGAGATACCTACTGTACAGCAGAACGTTACAAGAGAATATCGACCGATTAAGTCGAATATTCTAAACCATTTCAAACAGAGAGCATTTTTCGAATCAAGACCGCTATCGAATTAAACAGAATTCACAAAACAAATGAACCTGTCGAAAATATCGTCACACCACTTAAAAAACCCCCAAATAAGACAAAAGTAATTTTAATTCCATTGTAACGAACGACAGCTAACTGAACCACAAACTAAACAAAACTGGAAGAAGCAGTAGCATTACAGCTGTGGTAATAATACTGATTTTTTTTTGAATATTTACAAGGTACAACACAAATACGTCTTAAAAGGTCTCCATTTAGGCATTTAGACAAATGTATAAAATGTCGTGGATTCCAATCGCCATTAGCATTTATTTTATTTACGCGGTATATATAACATAAACAAAGCTGAGAAAATAACTGATGACGTCTGTTCTTATGCTATTTCCATATATGATCAAACAGAACATTTGTATTAATTTCGTACACTTCCCTTTGGCACAATGAGATATAATCTAAAACAAAAATCCTGCAAAATAATATCACAGGTCTATGAAGTACTTGAGGACCATTCTAAAACAGTGGTATTCAACCTTGGGTACGCGTACCCCCGGGGGTACGCGAAGACATCTTAGGGAGTATGTGAAATTTAAAAAAATATATATTATTTTATGATAAACACTGAATAATGAGTAATGTAATTTATTTAATTTATTTTAGATGTAGATTATATACTGTGTATAACTTGAATTATACACCAACAACTTTGGGGGTACAAAGTTGAAGAGAATTTACATCTGGGGGTACGAGAACAAAAAAGGTTGAATACCACTGATCTAAAACTCACACAATGTTTAGTACGTCTTTCTTACAGGACAGCAGAGACCATGTTCATCAGCCGCAAACAAAATTGTTATATCCCCACAAATGTTAGTCACTACGTAACCAATGAAAGGTGCGAATTATCTAGTCAATGCACAGAATAAAGATGTAGCAATGCTGAATGACTATTTAGCTTTCTCGTCGCATAACAACGTGCCTTGGTTGGGACAGACGTGCACATACAAGAACACAAACGCAAGTCTGTTATTTCTTCGTAACAACCTCAGCAGAAGTATGCAGACTTATTAAATTCTGTTTCAACGTCTTATTATTTGTAGGAACCTCCTATCAGTCCATGAAATCCAGTTTAATCTATTCCACTACACAATAATAAACAAAATGCTTTCCGGTACAATTATCCTAGTGTTTAAACCTTAACAGCGCAGACGTATCAAATCCAGTCACCACAGCGTGTTAACTGTACACAATTGCCTTTTATGCACTGATGATTCACTCCACGATACTGCCAATAGCCCGAGCAATGACTGCTATAATCAGTGAGTTTATCTCAATGTTTTCATACAGCAAAACGTGAATGATATTGGGGAAACCTTGTAGCGCTTGGTGGTGAGCTACGCAGTTCCCGCCGGGAGCAGATACTGACAGTTGCGTTCAATTTCAACGACGGAAAAAGAAAGAAACCACGATGAATCCGCCTCTCGGCCGACATAAAAATACGGGACCTGCCAAATACACAACAGGATCGATACTCACTGGACAGTGACGTCAGATACTTTGTGCATCGACGTTAATTGAATGTTTTCGTTGTTTCCAGAAGGTCTAACATTCGATCACTGGGAAATTGTTCAGTGACTACTTAGTTTCAATAACGAATGTTAAATAGAAATTATTAGCAAGGCAAATTCCGTGTTGTGGAGCGGAACGGCAGATAAATTATTTTGTCCGTATACTAGATACCTAAATTCACTTCGTCGCGATGAAATCTCATAAACCAATGTATCATAAAAATGTGTTTTATCCTCCTAAGTAGCCATTGTTTTGTTTATTTTGCTATAAAAGTGTTTTACAACTTTGTTGTCGACGGTAATGACAAGAGAATTTACACCCGAGTGGTTTCTAGCTCATATGTAAACTCCTCAAATTATTCCTAAAACAAAGGGATTCTATCCTTTTACAGAGTACATAATTAAAATGCCCTATTATTAACGAACCTGTCAAATACCGTAAGTAAAAATGAATTAAAATGTTGAAACCATTTCGTATTCCATTCTGTAATTTTATAAGTTTCCCTTAAATGGTGGCATTACCTTGCGTCATTAATGCAATGAATGACCCTTCTCTGACGGAAAACCATCCCAACGCGAGTTAGTGTCTGTCATTTGTTCATTTTCATCGGAGATAAAATGCATATATAAGACACAACAAAGCTAATGTTTAATTCAACCCTAAACTTTCCCACGACTAGCAAGATTGACGACTGCCATGAAGTAATTTTCATTTCTTATAACGAAATCAAACCAAGGAAACACAAAACTTTACATACAAATATGACATACTAGCGGTGTCAGAGAGAAATACATGTAAGCTCCACAGTTACATTGTATTGTTTAAAAGTCGGTTGAATTTATTCGTTTTCAAACATTTGTGGTTTTGGCTTCCAGGTAACGAGTGGTGTCAACTGCACGACAACGGAGATCAAGTCTTACAAATCCTCATTTTGAATGAACTAATTAATTTTGTTTAGAGAAATATCTCTGAAATTTGTTTCGTTTGTTACTGCAACGTGGTAGCATACTACTCTTCAACAATAAGAACATTGGTGAGATGTCCTGTTTAACGTGCGCAAGGATATACTACTTATTTCTGCTTTGCTTCAACATTTTAATCAAACGATTCCAGAAATGCCTTAGGGCAGTGACGTCAATTGCCAACAAGGAACATACATCGGTAACGAAGCTTAGTAAACGCGATACATTTTATTTACGCATTTGATCAGAGCTGAAGAGATAAGTATGTTATTGTTTATGATTAAATGTGTTAAATATATGGATAAAACTGTGCCAAAGAATTAGTGGCATATTGCGGTAGTAGGCGGACTAAGTTTATTCAAAAAACGTACGATTTAAATGGGAGAGATTACGTGAAAATTAAGACACAATGAGAAAGTAGAGTTACTACTCTCTGCTTTAACCCATTGAAATACTACTTAATTTTGAATATATAAAAGTAAATTGCGTTTAGAAAGCTGTAGAATTACCACAAATCTTTTCTGAGATTACACCACGTCTATTTTTAGGATACTTTAAGTATTTAGTTGGATCTTCATCTGGTGAATTCTGGAAGACGTAGAAAGTGACTTTCGCCATCAGACTACGTCCGAGCACATGGACTGTAATTCCCCAATTTACCTACGAAACTTCACTCGCAATTACGACACATAATCAATGTTAACTTAATATACTACGGCCGTTAGGCACGGCAATGGGAGAGTAATTTCAAGAATTTAAATTCTAATCGAAATTACAGTTTTCGATTGGTCTGGCCAGCTTTAATAAAACATTTATACAATCTCAATGGAAGAGTGGTGCTAACACAATTACACAGACGAAATCTGAATGGATTATCAATCTCCGACATGCACAACTGCTTTTGACGGTCGCCGAAAGAATAAATAACGTTCTCAAGGGAAAAGTAATATTGCAATGTCAAAAGAATAAACATATTTCAAGTCTATAAATATTATAAAAATATTACTCTATACATACAAGACAGCGAAATTAGAAATTTGAAACACGTCAGAAGACTCAAAGTAAAATCGACAATTTAAATTTAATTTGTTAAATAAAATGGCGCACAAGGAACATTTCATGCTAAAGAATGGATACCGTCAAACCACTCGTAGTAAGCAGATTTTATCTACAAGCCTCGAAATGACAAACGACGAACTATACGACACCGTAACTAAACACTCAGGATTACGATGATGGACTTTTATAACGTCCAAGGATTAAACAACTCATTCCCCGTCATCGAGACCGAGAATAACGTCCATTAGAGGAGGAAAATTAATAAATGATGACAAAATAATGCATGGAAGTAGAGTGAACCGAAACAAATCCCAAACTGCCTCATACACAGACACTATTTTACGACGCATTTCATCCTAATGATAATGGCAAATATTACTAAACTCTCTTGCCGTTATTAATTCGTTGACCACAAACTCCAGACAACTCTGACGTCACTGTGGCCATTTGCAAAGGTAAAATACCAAATTGTGGAGAATAGTGGTCATTAAATGTACCTCATTTAAATGAAACATGAAATGTTGCATAAGTTGTATAATTCTTATATGACAGATTTAATCAGAATCGACTTATCCGTTCTGGCGTAAGGAAATACGAACATAACGATTTTAAAATACGCTCTGCAAGATTACGAACGCGTCTAAAAAAATAGGATGCGAATGTTTCGAAATTCAAAGGAAGAGACGGAGTAAACCACATTTCTTGCTTAATTCAACTGTATTCTCGAAAATCAGTAGACTACTCTTTACGGGAATTCGATTACTAACGGTACGGGGTAGAGGACACGTCTGGAAAACGCATTACTAATCTCAGTTCGTAGCATTTCAGTTCAGGAGGGATATAACTCTCGCACTTGAGACGCAGAGCTCACACGCGTGACACGAAAATCTCGCAGTCATGATCTGGTGTCTTCACATTGTCTCAGGAGACACGCATACGTTACTCTGGATTTCTTAGAACCCGCAAACCTAAATCCACATTCAGCTATTTGAACAGAAAGGAATTGATTAGGGACATGCAGAGATTTAAATTCTTGGAACTGTACGCCACAGCCAACCCAAAACTAAAGAGACTAATAAAAGAAATCTTAAAAAAGATCCTTTTAAAATATGGCGGGTTACATACACTGACTCGTAGCTCCTTGAAGTAAATTCATTTTAAATTAAAGATTACCTTCGTATATAATTAACGTAGAGTACAAAATTTTTCAAATATTTTGGATATCCTGTCTATGATACAAGAAAGTATATCTACGTGGTTAACATGTTTCATCGCATTTTATGTACTATCAAAGCGTTCTTACCAATTTCCGGAGTTCGCTAAATCTTGGAAATTACTTCGCAAAAATCCTTCGTTCCGCAGATGTTTGATCTCTATGTGGGAAGTGATATCCCGGGGCAAAATCCTAAGTTTAAGGGATTAGTGCAGTGATAGGATCCTCAAGGAAACTCGAAACCGTCACTCCAGGATTCACGAGCCAATGAAATCAGCAGTTCTGTATAAACACAGCTGGTGATGCCCCTAATACGTTTCATCAAAATTTGAGTCTCCTATGAATTATCTTGTAGGCAATGGACAAGTCCATAGACCCTATAGATAGTAAAGTGAACAGAAACCATGCGATTTAATAACCTATTAAGACATCACTAAGTAAATCTTCGGAATGTAATTAGAATAATAATTTAAATTAACGACTGCGTCCTGGAACAAAGTCCACAAGAAAACTCTCGTAAAGCTAGAACACGCCTAAAACATTGTCGGCAGTGTTGGCAAACAGTTTACAAACAAATGTCGTCCGTTATCTGCAAACATTCCGCAAACAAATATTCGCTGTTCCTTGTTTACCGTTTGAAAACATTTGCAAGTGTGTATTTGTTTCTAAATGTATCGAAAGTTAACTGCAAAATTTCTGAATAATACGTTTGAGGCTGTTTGGATATATTTAAGGGAGCGGTGTTTCTTTTAATTTAAATAAAAATTATCTAGTGGCAGACAGCTGTAGCTACATCTCGCTTACATTGGCAATTTATTAACAAAAGTGCAAAATATTTTTTTTATAATAAGCAAGTATTGGTATCATAGTTGGTTGATTATTTGCTGTTAAGAGATTTTGAGCTTTATCGAATGATATTTATAAATAATTTGTTATAACTGTTGCCATGACAATGCTGTTCAGCGATTATATATCTTACGTCTTTTATATTTACGAGTATTTTAATCAGTGAAACATTTGCTGTTAAGGGATTTAGATCTTTATGGGATAATATTTATAACTATGTCTGTTTATTACTTCAGAACCTCCAGGAATTTTTGATAGGTAATTTACTAGTTATTATGAGATTCTAATGTGCGTATTAAAAAATTATAACAGGAGTACATAGACGTCAAAGTCTGGCGAATCCATTTCGGAGTTCACAACGTAAATTCGAAGGTTTAAATATATGTTTCCAATGCCTTTTAAAGTTACCATTATATTCTTGTAGACCTTACGTAAGTAAAGGTATATTCACCGATTTAAATAACCAAACCCATATTAGTTTCATAAATTTTATCACACGATTGTAAGTAGATGCTTTTATATGAGAATCCTGTGAACTAATTACATTTCATTAAACTTAAAAAAAAATCAATTTTTAATGTGCATAAATTATCAAACACTGTCTCCTCGCACATCGTAAGTCGCGACAGTAATGAAAAACAACCAAGGCAAAAGTTTATGTAGCGAGAAATGAAACTAGTAATTCAACAAAACGAGTTGTCCGATAAATGGTATTAAATCCTATTAAACTGTAATATGAATAACAGGCATAAACGATATTTCTCTAGTACCCTTAAAAATATATGTTGAAGTTATTCTTTCTTTATTTCTTTCATTCTTTCTTTTTCTATATCCTCTTTTACCCGTAGGTGTCGAGGTTTATTTATTATTTAATTCATCTGTTTGGACAATGGTAGGACTCCTTGGATGGGTGATCAGCCTGACGCAAGGCCTCTACCTATACAAACACAGAAAGACGCGGACAAACATCCATGCCTTGAGTGGGACTCGAACCCACGGTCGCAGCGACCAAGCGGCACAAGGCCCACGCCTCAGACCGCGTGGCCACTGCGGCCGGCATGTTGAGGTTATCTGAATTCTTTAAAAACAAACGAACATGATTTCGCGATAAAACACGCACATTCTTTATCTGTCAAGAGACGTCAATTTTCTGAACGGAACATAGAAAGTAAACGCTCAATGCTTTCGAATATTTTTCTTGTTCCGTACGCCCTTTTCTGCTGATCGTCGTTTAAGCGCTTCGTATAGAAATACATCGTCTGTTGTGCATCAACCGACCAAGAGCCAGGTGTTGGTTCAAGGTTATACAGCTTTCGTAAAAAGAAAAACAATTTAGTGGAATACAGACACGTTCAGAAATGAAGGTATTGAACAAGGAACAGGGTAAATAAAGAGTAAAGATGACATGCACAAACCAACAACGCCATCAGTTAGAACAACTGCTGTAGTTCTGTAGTCGGGCCGGATCTGTGCGTTCCATGTCCGTTAGAAGTAAAAGGCATGGCGATCAGAGGCGCGGGAGGGTACCATACAAGGAATAATATAAAGTCCAAACAAAATACATTATTTCCCACCGACAGTACTTTGTAACTCGCTGTCTTATTTCCTACGTCTGTAATGTTTTTGGTTTGTATAGTATATGCGCTTGATTTCCTCGTACACGCAAGCTAGAAGCGTAGGCAAAACGCACAGATTCAAGCCAAATACAATACGAAATGAAGAGATATTTTTAAATGAAAGTATACAACGGTTGTTGTGCTGGACTACGTAACATAAATAATTCACAGGCATTGAACATCCACCTTGCATGTCAGTCTTATCTTAGTTGATGCAAATCGGAATAATTCTATGCATAAGAAATTCAGTAAACACAATATCAGCTGCTGTATTGCATGTGAATTTCTGAGCTGGAATATTTTGAAGCACACAGATGAAATTTATGTTGAGAAATGGATTGTGATCGGCTGACGACTAAACGTGTAGCTGACGTCACAATTCCAGGAAAATGACAGCGATTATACTAGTAACTAAAACGCATTTGACTATGGACTGAACTACATGACTTGCTGTCCAAAACTAAAACCTGAGATAAATGGAGTGGCCGAGACACGCACGAGCCGCTCGTAACGTTCGCTCACCAAACAGTTTGCCTGTGGTTATAACGAAACTAAATTATATACGAGAAAATTGAACTCTAAGGTACAAGAAAAATGTTATCTATATCATTAAAACCCAACATTGTGAGACCTTAACAGACGTAAATTACAAGAAACATACTTGAACTGGGGTAGACGACGTGTTGCATGAAGGGCGTGGGAAACATTGAAGAAAGATAGAACCTTAGGCCCGTAGTATGCAAAGGTTTAAGTAGTTCAGCGACCACAACGAGCAAAGCACAGATTTTTGCATTCGCATAACCCTGAACAATCAGATCACAGAATGCCTCACGAAATGTTGAGGACTGCCGCTCCTGGGAGCGAGTGAAGCCGCTACTGCGCAGGTCAGCCTTCCCCCCAGACGATGGTCTTCTTGCTCTTGTCCACGCTGGCCAGAAAGGAGTTGTAGGGATCCCATGCTACGGCCGTCACTGGAGATCTACAGGGTAAGAACAAAACCACACGAAATGCACAGCGTCACTTTCCACTCACGAAAACAAAATGTTACTGGAAGAACGAACTATGACTTCCAGGTGGAATACACAGAGGACACTAAACTTTAGTTTGTGTAGCTAATTCTCATTCTTTAATTATAATTCTAGAGGTTCTTCTTTATTACGCCGTCTCCTCTACAGGAGGTTGGCGACATATTATGAACAGGATTCTTCCATCCTTTTCTCGGACTGGGACCTGTTCATATACGTTCTTGGCAGATGATCCAGAAGTGGTTTGCCATTGCCTTCTTCTGTGTGTGAATGGAGTAATTGTTGGGATGCCACGGAGAAACCGGGGAAGCCCCCGGAGGAAAACTCCGTGATGCCTATACCACGGCCTTGCCCAACACAAGTTATAAATTTGAGCACCACCGGGAATTGAACCCGGGACCCCAGGATTATAAGGCCAGCGTTCTAACATCTAGACCACCGTGGCGGTTCATGTAACCAACAGCATGATAAATCTTCGAGGAACAGGCTGAGTGGAGGAATGATGGGTCGAACTGGTTCAAGGTCGTGTGCCATGGTCGGCTGATTCGTTCTTTTGCGTCCTAATACCCCAAAGGCAGTTAATTGCATTAACATATTGAGATAACGCGTAATATGCGCGGGTGTGTAAATTTTCATAACTTAGTTGTGAGATTCGAAGTTTCAACGGAGGTGAAGATTTGGAGAGTGGCCTTCTATATTGTAACACTATTTCCCAGGACGTTACCCCTTCTACCCTGAAGACGAAAGCGATAAGTTCATAAGAAACGTCTGTAAACACCCACACGCGAACATGGCGTCAAAGCAAAGAAGACGACAATCTAACATTTTTAAATAAATTTATTTACTTATTTACAGATTACTTAACGACAATGCCAATAGTTCAGAATATAAAGTATCAGATTATAGGACAGTTAATGGAAGGTATAGGGAAGGAAGCGGTCGTGGCCCAAACAAAGGAACGACCTGCCATTTACCTGGAAGAACTGAAGAAAACCACAAAAAATTAATAAGGTAGGCGGTTGTCTGACCGACGTTTGAATCGATAACCTCCCGTCTATGAAGTAGGAGTCTAACCACACGACCACGAATAATTTACTAATTTAGTAATAAAATACAATGACGATGATTAGGCGAGGAGTCTGAACGAGACGAGTGTGTCTTATCTAACGTACTAACGATTAGGACAGACCTAAAAGTGGCGCAGAATCGAACACGGCAACGTTCGAAAAAAATACAACGTTAATCTACTACCACAAGCTTACTCTTTGCGCCGCTACAGAAAACAATGAAACGCAATGAAGCGATTCCAAGAAACGTCCTTCACAGGAAAGTCATGGATACAAAAGCCACAGGAGGAAAGATCGCTGAAACAGTGGTGGTCATGTTACAATTATAATACAATTTCCCAAAACAACGTCAGCTGTCACGAGCAGCTCTAAAAGAGCTCTTGTTTTGCGATCCCAGACCGCTTGCACAGACGAAATTAAATCGTGGAATAAAACCAGCAAAGTGAAGGAAAATGAATGAAGGACAAAAGCCAGGGAGCGTGGACTTCCAACACACGTCATTCTACGCTCGAGTCACAAACCTGTGGAACCAAGAACTGCAGAAGTTAACTCTACAGACGGTGTTCAGAACATCATGTATCAGCAGCACGGCTGGAAGACAGTGCTGAAATCGGATAAAAAACTGAAGGGAAGAGAGGCACTGGTAGAAGGATAATATTAAAAGTGAAGTTAAAGAACTAACGTATTGATATGTGGACGAGTTTGAACTGGGTCAGAAGTGGCGGGCTCCAGTGAAAATTGCAGGCCATTACAACAAGAGTAAAGGCGAGGATTTGACTTGTTAAGGACTTTGTTTCATTCAACTTTGCGCTCAACTTCGTAATTAAGTCCCCGATGTTATGGAACCCAAAGGTTCATTGCCATACTCATACGAGCACATCAACTGGGCCCTAACGTGGCCTTCAGTGATAAAAGTAACGTCCAGCTTTTACGCTGGCGGATTGCTAACCTCCCACCAAAATCCAGCGCCTCTCGTGTTTTAAAATGTAAACACCATTCATTCTACTGTGAGTACTGCAGCGAAGGCGCTGACATCTGGCGGGATTCCAGCTGGGAAACAATTGTTATATTAAAATGTGGTTACTTTAAAAAAAAAGTCAAAGTCTAAAACATCAGAACTGTGCAATGCCACATTTTACAAGCACACAAAACAAACTTTTGTTGTAAGTTTACAGACCTTTGTAATTACATCTAGTTTTCTTTGGTAGATGAACTTTAATACATTACGTCCGAAAAGTCACTGTGCAGTTGCGATAATGTAATGAACGACCTGGCAACACTGGCACATCGCAAGCAAGGAAACTTACTTTTCGAATGGCACGTAGATCATTTCCTGACGTCTTATATTGTGAAATAACTCCATAACAAACTCCACGGAACGGAGTCATTCTTAAGAAGCTAACAGTCGCGCAACTTGTCGCGAAACCAAAAGGCTCATTACCGTATTCACAAGGGCCTGATATTGGCCCCTAAAGGCTCTGCTCCATGGAGTCAGCTGAAGGAAAATTAACGAACAAAATGGCGTTCACTCCCTATTAGAAATTCTCGCACTGTAGTAACGGGAAACAATTACAAGGGTTTTAAAATATTTGCCAAATTTAATTTGGTACTATCCTGGCATTTACTAGCAGGGATCTGAGAAAATCACGAAAATCTTCGGTCAAAATAGTAGATCTGTGGTTCGAGATTTGAACCCGTAACATCCAGTGCGCTAACCACTGTACGTTTGCGTCTAATTGTTCCATCTGTGACAGAATCGTAAGTAACTTTCGCAATCAAGTCGATTGTAAATGCAAAACGATACAAGTACTATTTTTTCCTTACGCAGAGGTTCATAAAGTGATTTTAGGATGACGATCAGCTGCATCAATTCCGAGGTAAAAATTCCAACAACGTTTCGGAGCCAGAAATTATCACTAATATTTTTATAATGTTCCCTGAATTTACGTACTTGGCTGACAGCCACAGAATTCGCCCACTTTTACCCAACGTAAAAGCTCCAAGTATATAAAAAATATCTTTTAAAATACATGTACTCATGTAAGATTACAATTTTTCATAATAAATCAAACTGCGAAAATTTCCAAAATACGTAACAAATTATTTACTAGAAAGATAACGACTTACAGACCTATTTTTGGCACTTAAATTTTCAACTGTATTCAATGAAAGTGTGCTATTCAGAAGTAAACAGTATAATTCGGGTACTCTAACATCACGTAACAATCGATCCCATTAGCAAAGACACACATTTTACTCGTCACAATACAACGTTCTCAGTGGAGGATAATTAAATAGCATTTGTTACGCAAATACGAAAAGCCAACAGGAATATCAGCATCACATGGGTACTTACAAGTGTTCCTTTAGCACAGACTCCAATTTGTTTGCGCTCACATTCCAGATGAACACCGAGCCATCCGCTGAGCCTACAGCGATATACTGGCCGTCGGGGCTGAAGGCAGCTCGGGACCAGTCACAGCCTACTTTGAATCCTTCCGCGCTTCAACAAAAAGCCACACAAGACGTTAATCTGACATTATTTACACGCCTATTTATTGAAACAATGTCCATTTTAAAAAAAACAAACACTGTGGGATGTAGTACGAGTGTAGTTTGGTAGATGCTCTTACTGCCACCATCATCAGGGTACGGTAGTGGTATGCAAAGGTGATTGAAGACCTGAAAATGGGCTCCTAAAACCGAAACATGTCGCTCCAGTAAGGGAGGCATTAAGCACAAACGAAACGTCGATCAAATAATACCAGACTACGCGACGCAACATACTAGATACAGTTATCTTCATACACGTCACCTGAAATCTTACGCAGTGTCGATTTTTAGCCTCGTGACAGAGCCCCAAGCTGGAGGGCCAATTATTGTCGGGTGCCTCTGACAGCCAACGGGCAGTTACCTCCCACGTCTGAAGTCGCCATACCACGGTGACAAGTTAAACCATAGTGACGATGTGAATACAGTATGCGGTCCAACACGCATGTCTATCGTGAACTTACCTAAAGGAGCAGATGATTTGGTTCATCCGAAGGTCAAGGACCTTAATGGTGTCGTCTCTAACACAGCCTAGCAGGAAGATGGCATCTGCGAACAATGCAACAAGTTTGGTGTTAGTGGTTCTTGATACTGCCACAAACAACACGGATATCGCGTTTGATTAGATGCAACTTTACCATATCACCACCACCATCACTAATTATAAATAGGATTAAAAATTACGGTCGCCAGGTCGGCAGTGGCGACTAAACTTTATGAATGCCCCTAATCTCGTATAAATTTTATTTGGGGTTCGGGAGAGATCAAAATACGTCTGGCTATCAGATTTTCAAGAAATGTTTCGAGCCTTCCTCCTGATAAATATAATTACGCAGTTTAGAATTCTCACAGTATTTGCGTATCTTTACGTTATCCTTCCATATCAAAACGCTTAAATTCGTTACTCTCCAACAGCATCCACGACACAGCACACAGATTCACATACTGACGTCATGGGAAACTAAAACCAGTCAAAATCCTCACAATTCCATCTGAAAGAACCACAAAGGCATCACACACGTAAAGCGGATATCAGCCATCTTGGAATGGAACTCTACAAAGCCTGTGCATAACGACATCCTCTGACAACCGAGCAATATGGAGCATCCAATTTACGAGAAGGCTAATGAGGGAGAGACCATATCGACGGCTTGAGGGGCCGGATATCGACAGTCCAGTGATGCGGCGACTCACCCCGCGAGAGGTCAAGCGACGTGACCTTCCCCTGAAGCAGGATGTCACGGGAGGTAGTGTCTGACCGGGTGTCCCAAAAGCGAATCCTCTTGTCGAAGTGACCGCTAATGATGGTCGTCCCAGCGCTGTCAGTTGTAACCAGATCGTTGCAACTAGATCCAGCAAACTTTGTCTCGATACCTGGAAATAGACAGAACAATCGATATTGACTATTATCTGTGTATAGAGTAACATAACTTTGCAGTAATTTCTGTGGTCTACTTTACAAATACTGAAGTTGTGTAAAGATATGTCATGTACATGTGTAATTTAAAATGCAATGAAAGTAACCGTCTAGATTCATGCGGAAAAATCCCTCTTGAGAATCTGAAACTCGCTCAGATAGTAAAGAAATTTCCCGACTTTACAGAACCCATAACATCGCCACCGTATTAACGAAGACAATGCTTGAGGAAGATGAATCCAATTCACACTCTCATAACCTATTTCTTCACTATTCACTTTAATACTATCATCCCATGTATGCCTAGGTCTCCTAACTGGTTTCTACCAATCACAACTTTCGACCAAAATGCAGTGTGTGGTACCCATCTCTCGTAAACGTTCTACATGAAACATCTATTTAATCATCGTATTAGTGTCTGGTTAAGAGTAAAAAATTATGAAGCTCCTTAGTATGCATGTTTCTCTAACTTCCTGTTAGTTCTTCTCTCCTGGCTCCAAATATTCTGCCGAGTACCCTACACTCAAGCACAATCTTCATTCTTCTCTTAGTGTGAACACACCAAGATTAACACCAACACGAAGCAACACGACAAAAGATTCTTAACTACAGATGTCCCAAAAAGATGTACATGTCTTTATTTTATTCACTGCATGGGAGAAGATATCTTTTTGTGACCCCTGCATATGGTAGCTGGCATTATTCAAATTTAATTTATTCCAAATTCGTTCTTCAATTTAATGTTAATTTGTTAATATCCTTCCCAAATATTTTGACTATGCCTATTTTCCAGGGTTCAGACTAGCTCTACCGAGGGGCCCAGTAGGACAGGATTTCTTCTTTCAGAAGAGGTGTGGTTTTAAAACCTAGAATACGATGGATAATAGCCAAATAAAAGACAGTCAAGCACAATGTGTGGTGCAATGTCACAAACGTTTAAATTCAGTGACAGGGTTTGAGGACAAAATGCTAAGGAGAATATTTGGACTTAAAAAAGAGAAAATAAAAGGAAGATGGAGATTTACAAATTCTGAACAAACTTATTTGTATTTCTCAAATAATAATATTAGGGCAACTCAGGAAAAATGAGGTAGGCGGGACATGTAACACGAATTCGGGAGATGAAAAATAAATATAAACTTATGGTCGGAAATCTTCACAAGAAGGAATTGCTTAGAAAATAGAGGAAATATATTCACACACAACTTAGAAAAAACATGATGTGGACTGAACCCTGCCAAATCCTGGCCAATTGCTCGCTTTTATGAAACAGTAAGAGCCATGTTCCATGCAAACAGATGAATTTCTTACAAACGTTTCAAGAAAGGCCCTGTTCCATGGAGTTTAAACTACCTAGTTAGTTACTTGGTAGACCTTATACAAACAACGCAGACCGGAAAGATCAGACACATGAACTGAGAAAGAAATTACGAACACATCTTACGGAGAGCAGAAGCGACTTACGAATCTCCCGGTACGAGCATTGCGGAACAAAGGCAACTCTCTAGAGGGTCGTTATTATACGACATCGTACATCACACTGTTGTTGGCCACAAACTCAGACTGACACTTCAAAGCGCTATATACATCTTGGAGCCAGATTACTTAACGGGATTCGATCACACAGACCCAACAAACAAGTACTTAAATCCAGATGACTAACTACCTCTTTATCTGATGTGTTTGATAACATTCCATTTAATGGGACTACAAGGTGTTCATTTTAAACGTTACCTACGTCACACGCGGTTCATTTTAATAATCATTCCTCGAGATACAGGGCAAGAGCTGATTTCTCGGCATGATCTCACGGAATAAAACTTCAGATAATTTTTCATGCATCGGTTCCTTTATAAATATCTATCGTTCGTAGTTGATCAACGCTATAAGATCTTCAGCCGTTATTTAGCGTTGAATGGATCATAAGAATATGTAAATTAATCTTGAATTGACGGGAAAGACGTAGTGACCTGCTTCAAAGCAGTGTAGCCTGAGTATGTCAGTGTACTATTAGCATCCTATATTGGTATTCTAGGGAGTGGCCGGTTACATTAACTCGGGATCTTTGCAGTTTCTCCAGTCCCCCAAAAGAAATACTTGGATGATGCATATAAACAGACTATGACCGCCTCCTTCTATATCCTTAACTAACCATTTGTTGTTATATTCCCATTACATTCGAAGCTATTAACTTCTGAAGTCCAGAATAAGTGAAGGTAATATCCTATTAGGGGTCCGCAGTGGCCGCGCGGTCTGAGGCGTGGGCCTTGTGCCGCTTGGTCGCTGGGAATGTGGGTTCGAATCCCACTCAAGCCATGGATGTTTGTCCGCGTTTTTCTGTGTTGTGCTGTCCTATGTACAGGTAGAAGCCTTACGACGGGCCGATCCCTCGTCCAAGGAGTCCTACCGAATGTCTATAGATCAAAGCCAACGAAAAGTTGGGACCCGCAGTGCTCAGGCACTTGAAGAACGGGTCGTTCCCAGTATCCCAGTAACATCCTATTATTCATTTGACAGGTCTGAGGAAAGATGCAAAAATAATATATACGGCTCCCAAGAGATTCGAACACGTTACTGCATTTGTGCAACTTTTTCAAGTGTAAGTGTTTTTCCAATGGGCGTAGTTATCGGAAAACCAACGTTGACAATCACTCCTCAAAAATTTTGGGGGCATATTTTTGTAAATGTTACTTCTGTACAGTGAAGTAATTTGTACGACCTAGCAGTACAAGTATCCTACATGCATTCTGAAGTATCAAAACCGTATCGAAAAAATAATCGTGCTGTGGTCATTCGAAAACAGCTTGTTCTTGCCTTCTGGCATCAGAGACCGTCTTTTCTGCCTGCCTTCCATCATCTAGTATTCAGACCGACGATTTCTACTCGATGTTTCTTTAAAACAAGCATACATTGCTGTACACGGACTACAATCCACGACCTAGAGACTTACAGGTTCATATATTTTCATAACTCGAAAATAGAATATAACAGTTATTTCATACGTAAAGCAATGCATCTATGTTATATTAAGCATCAGTTTATATCTAAGGATATAGGAGCAACACAGCTGTTACGTCAAAGAACCATATTTTTTCATCGTTCTCTGCAGAACGTATAAAAAATTGACCTATACCACAAAGGTTGTGTTCCCCCAAAGTTTCATCGCCGAAAGTACTAAATTGACAGATGAAATTTAGTATTTGTGACGCACACTAAAACTTGTTGAGCGGAATTTATTTCCGTTCGTGTTGGTTAAATATAAATTTTACGTATCTTAAAATTTAAATAAATTTTTCGAAAAACAGCTAAGCGTACAAATAATTGTAAACAAAATAAAATAATTTACAGATATCGTTTAGATCTATAGGTAAATTCGATTTGAAAATTTCTCGATATTATAAATATCTAAAGACACAGAGTACAAATAATTGTCGACTCTGGAGTTGTGAACTCGAAAAGAATAAGCCAATAATCGTATCTGCAACATACCAGAAACTGTCACTTCCGTTAAGAAAATCAACTTTATGTTTCTCAACGAATTACATACATAAGTTGAAGTTGTACTGTATTTTAATAATTTAGTAGGTTCTCTTCAAAATATAGTTAAAGAATGCTAATATGATTTAAAACACGTAGGTCTATCAAGAATGATATACGAGGTGCTACCCAAAAGTTCAGGGAATTTGCCCATAAAAAAGTGCTTATCATAACTCCTAGTTTCCACCGTCTCCTTCGAAGTATTCCCCTTGGGCATGGATACAGCGATTCCAGCGTTTTCCCATGATTCCATGCATCCCTGGAAGTCTTTAATTGTGAGTGTTTTAAGCACCTCCTGCGATTCTGCCTGGACCTCCTCCATTGTGTCAAACGAAATTTCATTTTGGGGAACAGGAAAAAGTCGCGGGGGGCGAGGTCAGGCGAACAGGGTGGGTGGGGAATCACTGTCGTGTTTTTGGAAGCCAAAAACTGTGTGGGCGGGCGCGTTATCGTGGTGGAGAACCCAGCTGTTGTTCTCCCACTTTTCCGGACGTTTGCTCCTAATGCTCTCCCGTAGCCGCTTCAAAACTTGGATCTTGGATGGATTGTTCGTCTACGATCTGCAACCATAGCCTCTCGCACTTTCGCGATGTTTTCCGGTGTTGTGCATATCGATGGTCGTCCTGAACGCTCATCGTCGTCGACAGACGTTCGTCCATCCTTAAAGCGTTTGTACCACAAAAACGTTTTACTTTGACTCATAGCATTCTCACCAAATGCTTCCACGGGCATGCGGTGGGTTTCTACAGCAGTTTTTTTAAGTTTAAAGCAAAATTTGATGCAGATTCTTTGCTCTTTAAAATCTGCCATTTATGCAGGTTTAAAAAATCGCCGAACCACTACAACACAACGTTACAAAAACGCACGAGACTGAAGAACGCGGCCTCTCGCCTTCACGGCTGTTGGCACACTAATTCACAAAGGGTACTGCTCGCCCCATTTAGTGGCGGCAGGCCATTCCACAACCGGTTCGCGCGTGGAATTCAAATTTGGGTAGCACCTCGTATTATTCATCTCAGTTTTAGGCTAAATACTGCATCATATGAACGGCGACAGAATACAGCGGCAAAGAACGAATAACAAAGAAGTTTGTTAAAAGTAAACTTCTCACTTTTCTATCGGAAATCAAGAGGTTCTGGAAATAACTTCAGTACTTTTCCTGTAAATACTTCCAATTATCTGCTAAGAGAGGCTATGAATAATTATAAATTACTAACTATAAAACTTGGCTGTGTGTTTCTACCCACAATTAAATTAGCAAAAATTCCCATTTGTAAACGTTATAAGACATATTTCAAAGTTGTAGACTACCATTTTAGTAATTTAAGAATGAAAAATGTTTTGTGATAGAAGTTTCTGTTGCAATGCACATACAGTAAGGTCCCGATTATCCGACCTAAGTGGGACCGAAAAACGTTCGGATAATCGAAAGAGTCAGAGATATTACGGAAGACTAATCAGGGTTAACACGGCCGACACCACAATCTTCTGCAACATTCTACACAGTTCCGCCTTTGTCTAGTCTTTGTAAGGCAACAACTTTGGTTCCACCCACTTTCTTTCGCCAACGAAAAAAAAACTTTATGAGTAATCGGCACATCGAATGAAATGGAATTTCGGATAATCGGAACTCTAAATTCATTCGTTCAGCTGGCGGGCAGAATCACGAAGTTTCATACCTTAGCGACGAGCTACCGAGAACGACCAACTGTTACTCATACAGCTCGCCTAGATGGCGCAAACATACCCTCTCCGTTCTTACTTTCCTGTGCAATGTTATAAGACGACGCAAGATGTCAAACATTGAAGAAGCATAACACCTAACACTTAATTTACATTTTGAACTATATGAAAAAAAATACAACGCGACAGACATGATAAACTTCTCAACCAATTGGCTTCATAACAAACGTATAAACTTTCAGCTACATAATAATGTAAGGAATTAGTAAAATGGCAAAGTGAAAACATGCAAGGACTCTACAGAATGTGACGAAAATATTTCTAAAATATTTTTGGTAGTCATTTTAGAATTTTAACTTTAAACCGATATAACTAAATCATATACAGTTCAATCATTTCTGGACATCGGGGAGATACTTAGTCCACTGACACAGAAGCGGGTAACTAAACCTGACGATGGCCAAACTGGATCGAAACATGTTGATCAAGTGAACATACAGTGAACAGAACGTGTGAATGTTAATGTTAGGCCTAAACTGGGCTCATGATTTTTATTAATTCGTATAATGTTGACTTTTTCAGCCCTCTAACCCATCGTTGTCTTTTTTTAATTCTCTACTCCCTCCCTCCATTTTAACAATAATTCAATTAGTTTCAAAGACTGGTTCCATCTGGTTATCTCAACTGGGTAGCAAGCAACTTCGTTTCACACCCAGTGAACACAGCTTTGGTTTACCCTTATCGTCTTCATGCGTTACGACTTCTGTATTTCAGAAACGCTGTACTTAAGCCAACATCCAATTGTCTGCAAATGCTTCCAATTAAATTTTGCATGTACAATACTGCCATACAAACAGCGACAACTTCAAGAAAGGCTCATCAGTGACCGACCAGAAACAGCTTCATACGATGTTACAGAACGAATGGCTGAACTATGTAGACCAAAGAATTCAAATAAAAACATTTAAAATTATACAAAATAATTTAAACTCCAGTCGGGAGGTAACCGCATCGAATCTCTAACAGACTGCTAAGAAGACATAGGCGAAGATGGGAGGATAATATTAAAATTGATTTAGGGCAATAGGGATATCTATAGCCCGTAACATTTTTTCCTCATGTAAACAAAGTTTTTAGAATCTATTCTTTAAATTACTGAATAAATATTTATGTACATCGTCATATTTTATTTTCATTTTTTCCTAATCTGATACATTCCTCCAAACTTCTGAAAGTATTATAGAACTTCATTTTTTTGCAAACATATCTGTTAAAACACAATCTGAACACATAACGTTAATAAAACACCATGAATGCAAAATTACATGCCCTACTTTCTGCGCTCAAATGATTTAATAACATTAAAATGGAGCATTACAGAATAATTACACGTCAGAGGAACTCTGTTTTCATAGTAATCACTTGTCAATTAATCATTCCTCATTTTGCAGGCGCAGCTCTAATTAACACGCGATATGAACTGACTACTGGATACTGGGAACGACCCGTTCTTCAAGTCCCTGAGCACTGCGGGTTCCAAATTTCCGTTGGCTCGATCTATAGACATTTTGGTAGTACTAACTGGACGAGGGATCGGCCCTTCGCAAGGCCTCTACCTGTATACAAGACAGCACAACACAGAAAAACATCCATGGCTTGAGTGGGATTCGAACCCACGGTCCCAGCGACCGCGCGGCCACTGCGGACCCCGAACTGACTACAGACAACAATTTTGTCTCATTTCAACTATGAATAGATAACAATCAGAAAACTTAATTTAGCTTTGAATAATCTGTCCAACGATGTGGGTTTCCATGCTCGCCATTATGTTAGGTAGTTTTCTTTGAAATCATCACGTAACGATTAGTCTAAACTATTCGCCATTTAAAAATATTACGGTTATGTGAAGATTAGAGGTTTTTATTACTGTCCACCTTTCACCACTGAAAGACACTCATGATCAGAAAAATTGAGAAGTGCATACAAATCTTTGGACATAGAACCTTAGAGAATCAAGATGGCTGTCTTCTAATATGGGTGACAAAAACTTAAAATAACTTAACTTCAGATAGTTTTAAATGATTCTTTAAGTTGAAACGGACGATAAAGGTATGAAAAGGATAAAAGGAAGTAAGATTTATTTATTTTCATATTTATAGTTTATTTAACGACGCTTTTTCACTAACTCAGACTTTTTGCGTCGAATGAGAGGACGATAATGAATTGAAAAATATGTTGATGGAAGCGGTCGTGACCTGAAGTAAGAAATGAGTAAGTGATAAAGATACGAAAGAAATCATCGGATCAATAGCTAAATGCATAGTTCTACTCTGTGAAAAACAACATCTTGTGCAGTATCGTTTGAAATAACTTTTGTAAAACACCTTATTTATTTCTAAATCCAGTTTTAACCATTTGGTTAAATGAACTGATTTCCCAGATGCCACTGATGATGACCTCTTGAGGTCGAAACCCTTATGGCAATAGTGTCTTTTTATAGTGTAAATAGTTGTTTGTTTACTTATTTTATATACGAAATAAAGTTTTTTCGAGAGATTTTCACGAGTAATACAATCCTAAACAAACGTGTAAACGTACGCAGAACTACATAATTTTTGTCGTAACTAAATTAATGTATCTCTGACTCTTGCCACTTCGATGAATCCTGATCTTCGCTTATCACAACTCTTCTCCATTTAAAGCCAACGTTCATCTCAGGGCAACAAAGGGGTAACTGGAGCGATACAATCGGGTTCTGATAACGAGAGTAAAGTCTGGAGGTCACTACTGGTTCTAAGATGTCTCTCGTACATGACCGGAAAGTTTCAGCTTTGTATTGAGTAAAAACGGGCAACATCTACAGAATTACTAATCGCAAACAACACACGCTTAAGAACAGACTGTACGAGGTGCTGCATTCATATGATCTGAAGCCCCTAAATTTACCAATAGATGCATTTGCATCGTGAACAGCTTCGATGTATTCCTTAGCGTTTTAAATACAAACAAAACTTGCCTCTTCATGAGCGACTCATGGGGGTCGATACAGATGCACACAGCACAGTAACAGTAGCAAACTAACCAACAAACCAAGACGATAAACAATAATTTGATTCTATTAAATAATCTACAATATGTACCTAGGGACAAACGGGGGCTTTAGAATTTCGACCTTTGCTGATGGAAGACGTTGAAAACACAAGTTAAAGAAGTGGTTCTGGTTAATCTGCTAGTGTTACAGAGATTGGGTTTTACTTTTGCCGGTGTGTACAGACAGCTGCTCTACCGACACTTAGCTAATCGCACTGCTTGGATCAGGCTCGTGAAACCGTCCACATTTACGGATACACACGAGATGGAGCAGGACCACAAGCAAACAGGATGAACCGTATCGAAGTAACCCTTATACAGTTTTTACAAGAACCGGTTTAATTTCAAAAGATTATCGGGACGTGTTCAACTCCTTTCAGACACTGAATCATGCCAGGATTGTGAAAAGTGCTGTGGATCTTTCAAGTGGAAATCGGAAATCTTATTCCGAATGGAAGTGGTCTACCAGAATACAAAGTACTGTTCAATTCAACAGCTCAATCGGAGACACGTGGAAGACTTTCTACTTCGGTATGCAGGCTTACATCCAACACAGGAAAGGGCGTAAAAAGAGGTCGATTTTAATGCCATCCGTCCTTTCCTCCCAAATAAACACCTTAAACGTGGAACATTTTACGCGACCTTTAATCCCAAACATGTCAAATACATTTCTTCGTATGAACGTACGTACATATTAATTAGCAAGACACTGCCTCATGAAGATGGCAGTTGTCTGGGTTGTTGCACTGTGTAGCCTGGTAGAAGTTTACCGACGTTTCATACGTTTCTATCATCGATGGAGGCAGCAAGTACCTCTGAAACGTCGGTAAGCTTCTACAAGACTACACAGCGCAACAATCCAGAAGGCAGCCATCTTCGTATTCGCTGCCGTGGGAATCTCAAAACTCATTTGTGTCCCATCATCAACTGGATACTGGGAACGACCCGTTCTTCAAGTGCCTGAGCACTGCGGGTCCCAACTTTTCGTTGGCTTGATCTATAGACAATCGGTAGGACTCCTTGGACGAGGGATCGGCCCATCGCAAGGCCTCTACCTGTACACAGGACAGCGCAACACAGAAAAACGCGGACAGACATCTATGGCTTCAGTGGGATTCGAACCCACGGTCCCAGTGACCAAGCGGCCACTGCGGACTCCTCCCATCATCAAATCGGAAACAATGTCAAGTGAAAAAGTACAACGTCATTTACTTCTAATAAGACATTCTTGAATGAATGTGTGATAACCACTTTCCAAAAATTGCCTAAATCTGTAACGTATCAAGAAATACACAATAATAAATTATACAATTCAGTGATTCATTTCTGTTCGGCAGAACAAATTCCGTCTACATATAGTTTTCCCATTATAATCTCATAACAGCAACATTTCCATGAATTAATATACAGAAACCTAGTTCAGAATCAGTAAGCACATTTCAAAATTCTCTTAACTGAGAAATAAGCATATACTAATATTTCGCGTTCCTGGCATGTTCTCTTTTATTCTACAAAGACTTACGTTTAAAAATTGTACATTTCTCGAAAACTTGTTCACTTCGTAGTAATTCAGATCCTACGCTAATATACTAGTGATGTCCCTACTTCATTACATCTTAGGACTGTCATGTTGCTAACAAATTAAGAAGTTTCTGAGAAAAATAAAAACAGCAGAAAATGCAGTAGGTCCACCTATTCAAATGTTGGGATAATTGCATATTATACAGTAAAGAAGTGACCCACAAACTAATTCCCTTTCGCAGAGGGAGTCTTTCAAGTTCTCTAAACCCACAACGCCAGAGAATATTAACCATCACTTCAAAAAACGTAAGGAAATTTCAGAATGTCGTTTGAGTGTTACATCAACCTTCAGGTATTTATTAACATCCATTCACTGTTTTATGTGCTGTGCAGCTGTTTTAATTAAAATGGAAATACTCTTTAAAGAGGCGTAATTCTTGCAAAAAGAAAAAAAAAGAAACCACTGTTAGAGACGGTATTTTAATTTAACTGCCTATCACAGCGCCAAGAATTTAAAACAGGCATGCGAGTAAACAGCTTCCACTTTCAGATGGACCACAGTCCTTTCCCTCTTCACAGATTCTTTCGCACACAATGTTTCTGTGCTGTTTCATTTAACTAAAGTACAAAAAGTTTACAGGCTTTGGGAGAGCGTTTACCTTTTCATACCACGTAAGAAACACGTATCGTGGGGCGGCCGTGATTCTACGTGCACATAAAACAAGGAAATTTATTCTGTATTACGGAAAATTCTGAGATAAAGCCGAAAGCACATGGAAACGTTTCCTAATGCTAGTACGAGAGACTTTGGGGAATACAAGGAAATAAACAAACGTAAATCGTAACCATAATCAGTTAACACATTCTTTGTTACTGAAAGATAAAATGCAATGAACGAATACGTGCGAAATATAAAACTAGTCGTGTTGACGGGGAACATACCTAACCAAAAAACAACATATCTTCAATGCAAACTTAAAACTGGTAACTATATTTCATAAGATATTATCAAAAAAGGAGGATGAGAGTCTGCTTTGTTCTGCAAAGCAATGTCCACCTTCTAATCTGTATAATAGGCTTACATGTACCACACATCGCATATAACATACACATGCCAACAACCAGAATAATACAAATAAAATTTTTCATTTAATTATTTAGTAAATACCCGAAACTCTGCTTTATAAACGCAGATGAAACAAACATTGAAATTGCATGAACAACGGAATCTTCCAGTCTGTTTTGGAATTTCATGCTTGAGAAAAGAGTCTAATTTGGAACGATACAAAATTAACAAGATTTCTTAACAGTAGTTTAAAGTTTGCATGTTTAAGTGACCATTGTTCTACGGCCCTGATACGGAGGCCTTTCCCGTGACTACATTCGCGTAACCAAAGTTACGGCTGAAATTTCCTCAATCTGTGTTACAACTCATTCGTAAGGTTCAACCATCTCCGAAGACATACTCATTCTACACATCGTTATATGACTTTAAGATTAGGCCCAATTATGCCCAGCAGGGTCGTACGTTTACAACGAAACTCTTTTTGAAGATGGCTGTGTTCTGGATTGTGGCGCCGTGCAGTCTGGTAGAAGTCTACCGACGATTCAGAGGTCCCTGCTGACTCAACCATCAGGGCGATGAGTGACACTGAACACAGTCATCTTCAGACTCATCGCCGTGAAAACCTCAAATCCTACGCAGGAACTATTTTTCTCACACAGAATGTTCCATTTAAAACACAACCCTGACTACAATATTTGTTAGCTTTCGTGACATCAATATAACAAGACAAACAAGTCGTTTTTTAAGTGTCTGTAAGAAAGAACGTGCAGAAAAGCTGTCCCGAAATTTTGTTACCAGTGGGTGTAGTTATCCTGTTCGATACTTCCTTGTCAGGATTAACATTTTTAAATGCTTCACGAACAGCAACAAACGATTTCGATGCAAAGTAATGTTCGAGAATAAACACAAGTTCAGATCGTCAATACAACATATTCGCACCTGCATAGATTCTGCGTAACCTACGTGATCAGCGCCCTAGCAACAAGAATGACCTTGACGCTGACATCGAATATCAAGTGGGAAATTGGGAGTCTGTTACACGCAGTAGACCTTCTTCTGTTTTCACTTTTGTACCGCTGCATGTGATTGTCTTTGGGATGCATTTTAAATCGAACATCCTGTATTCTATTACGTATCTTGCTTGTGCAAGGCTTTCTTATCACTTATTGCCTTTCACAATCGAAACGTCACACATTCCGCGATGTTGTCTGTTCTTGCAGTTACTGCACGAAGGAAAACAACATTATAGTAATAATAATTATAAATTTAAATAATTCATAGGGTTAAGCGTTCACAGATGGCACAGAAACCTCCTCCTCGTCACATCATAAAAGTTAAAATGAATCAGTACTGAAAATGTGCGATACACGCAAATTATTTAAGAAACAATCTGTGTCGTTGGATTAAAAGTCCCATTTAACCCAATGCCAAAGACGTTTTGCCTGATTATAGTAGCCTATACTATATTCCATCTACTTCTATGTCGATTCTTTTCGTGTCATTTCGGTAAACGTTTTGTTGACAGTGATGACCGCTTTGTCTACTGAACCGTGGGTGTTATTAATCAAGACCTACTGCAATGATCAATCAAATGTCAATCACACCATGTCTATTGTTTCTGGAACGTTACATCCTAGTGCACTAAACTTGATAGTCACAGTAAACAATACATACATGTGACCTGCAGACAACGGAGAGAATTGTTTCTAAAAATTTTTTTTACTGTTTTGCCATCAACACTTTCTCTGTTACGAGACGTGTTAGGTCTGTGAGATATTTCATGTCATCTGCAGGGGTCATATAGTGTATAAAACTTCTATATTGAAATATAATCTTTTTTGTCCGCATTATCCTTTCTAAAAAACTAATGACAATGACAGCTACAACGTTTAAACTAGTCCGCACGATATACGAGGATTTACTCAGTAACCGAGTACACTGGTTGATATGTCTATAATTTCTTTTATAGGTAAATACTCAAGAACATTTCTTACGCCCCCCTCGTTACGAAATTAATAACCAGCCCATAATTAACAGTATCGTGCGCTGCAAATCCTCGAAATAATAAAAAAAATAGTCTCAAACTGAAAGACAACCACGCCTGAGAGATCGTCTATTGAAACCTCGAAACCTTTTTGTATGATAAACTGTGTGGAGTCTTCGTTTCAACCAGAATGTAAACAGGCAAGTTTACATAAACTAATATGAGCATAAAACACTCACATCGAAAATATTATTTATGTAGTTTATAAAATTACTAGCATCAGAAAGTTGATGGGAATTTAAAAATGTTGTTTTAAGACGCTTTGTCAACTGTAGGTTTCATGATAAACAGCGTTGATAAGAGATCAATTGTTAATCATGATCTGGAAAGGATGCTAAACGAAGATATTGCGCCTTAAAACTAACATGCATGTCTGCAAGTAGACACCGAGCCAAGAGTCGATCCCAAGACCCCCCAACTATGGTTTAGGAGACGACCCACTCACAGCGTTATCACCGAAGCTTGACATTCAGATTTCATGTTAACAATGTCGGCCTATGTGTCTTGTTAATACCTAAAACATTTATCTGTCACTCTTTTGACTACTAAGTGTGTTCAAGGAACCAAATGTAGGCGAGACAAAATTCTATTAAATTTTAATAAGGGTCTCATTACAAATTGAACAAAATTTGATTAAAAATACTGTCAAATGATTCAGGTGGTAAAGTCGCTACAGAGAGAGCGTGACCATAAAGGGTTTTTAATTTTTCACTAGAGGTAAAAAAAGACCTTAGAGATATCAACGGTGTGTCGCATCTACTCCATTTACAATTAAAAGCAAACCCACGACCTTTCAGGTTCAGAGAAAACGCTTTACAATCTAGAAATGTCTAACACTCTACGCCTATTCCTGAGGGCTTTTTGCTGTCGCCAGAACTTAAAAGCTGTAAGGGTTATAACTGATGTGGATAATGCTGAATGGTATCAGATGAAATGGCGACGTTCTCTAAAGTGACGATAAACTTCACATAAAACTACATACAGGTCTTTCCATTGAAAATGCAACACCAACTAAAACAGCATCTGTAAGCTTTAATCAAATCAATATAACAAGAAAACCTTGTTGTCTTCTTGTACTTATTTGTTAGAAAAGTTGTTTTATTTTATGATTTATTTGTTAAGAAGAACTTGCACAACGGACTACGTTAAAAATGAGGCACGTAGTTAAATCTTATACGTTACGTGTTAATGAAGAGATGGCGCGAAGACGAACCAGTAGAGTCAAACATCTTCAGATAATAATTGGAGGGGGAATGCAGTTGTATAAATAACGAAGTTCAGCCTTTCCTTCATTCATTTAATTCAACCAACAGCAGTTCTTGTTCTGAACTGCAATTAAATTGCTACAAAAGGGATAAAGCGTGTGATATGGGAATGTGATCAGATTGAAACTTGGGAGACCATTCTGAGGCCTATTTCAGGAGCTAGTCGGCATTCACTGGGACACATTCTGAAAATCTATAAAAGATGTCTCGGAAAGTGGCAGTGTTTACAGACCAAGACATGAACTGGGTTTCCCTCAAAAACAAGTACAAAGCGTTACCATTAAAGAATACTGCAAATGAACATGCTCGTATATTTTGGGGGCAGTCTCAACAGGGTAACAAGACATAACCTCAAATATTACAGCAGAAATGTATTATAAAAAATAGAAGAAAGTCATGAAATTTAACTCACATGCTTTACTCCTCAGGTCCCAAATTTTAAGCGTGCGGTCATGACTGCCAGAGACGACTTTGGATGGTTCTCCCAGGAACTTAGCAGCCATAACTTTTCCAGAATGGCCAGTGAGGGTATGCTGCACAAACAAGAAGATGGAACATGTTAGCCGAACCGTCAACTCGGTGCACTGTGCTGCTATCTGTTTTCGTTTCTACTAAGTACGATGAGCTGTGTGGCGAAACGCTCAAATGATGAACGGTAACAACTTTAAATCAAGTATTGCATATAAGAATGGAACTTAGGAGATGAAAAAGTGACTGTCTAAGAGCAGTCTAATATAAATCAACATACGTAGTCAAACTATTCTCAGCACATCGTCTTTGGCACTTTCAATATATATTTAAAAGCGTATTTCAAAACAGAACTGACAAACACTAATGTATGCTAATTAGTTTTTCAATTCATATTAGAAATATAGGAGATTTTTAGTTTTCAAATTGTGAAGGCAAAAAAGCACAAATGAAAGAACAGTGTTAAAACTATTATTCATCCTCCAATATACAAAATTAGAAAATTCTCCATGAATCTGTAAAAATGGATTACATCATGCAAACCGTCTCCGCTATTTCTGATTATATGATTAAAATTAATATAAAAATACTGAAGTAAGTTAATATCACAACCCAAAACGTAGTCCAGTTGTTCATTCCAATTAAGATTCGTCATGCCCAAGACGTGATATTAAGTCATACATTTATAAAAATAAATATAATTTGTTTCTCACTGAGTGTATTTGATAATATAGTACAGCACTTAAAACAAAATAGTTATATTCATTTCTCACATAAAACATTTTTATTTCACTGTTTTACATGTCTTCGTTTTCTATACTCCTACTGTTATCGTAAAATAAATCTGTATTCACATATTAGGACTTTGAAATCTAAATTACTGTAGGAACAGGAACAGGATCGACCTCATAGAATAGCACAAGAATTCAATTCAACAAGAGTATAATGTGTATTAGCGTGTGTACAAGCATTGACCTTCGTGGGACATTTTTCTGTAATATTTTCGCACCTCTTTTTTCGACATCTGGAGGATTTCTTGGACGGGTTATGGGCCGTCGCACGGTCTCTAACTAGGACAATTCAAAATGGAATACGCATACAAATTAATATTCATCCCTCAAGTGAGATTAAAACCGACGAAACTTGTGACCGAGTGGCCACTCTGATCGATAATAATATTTATTTGTCATGTATTCAAACACACGCCAAACGCTGTTAATTTTCAAACATTCACAACAAAATCACGTAGTAACATACACTCATGATCCAATCCAGGAAGAGACAAAACATCGAACATTAACAAATGAAAGGTGACTAAAAGAAAATAAAACAAAAACTCTTATCACTGGTTTCCGCCCTTGCTGTGTAAGGAAAAGCAAATTCTGCAGACAGAGGCAATGAAACTAGGAAATCCTTCTTGTCCTCCTCCTCCTCTTCATCTCTGGAGATCTGATATCGCCTCTGGAAGATACAGTGCATGATTCACACAGAATACGTAGATCGTCTTACACAAAGGTGTTTTCTTCGGCGAGGATAACCGACAGAGAGTTCACAGCACGAGGAACAAGTATTGTCAGCTGCACGCCCTAGGGACAGGCTGACTGGACTGTAACAGAAGATAAGGTTAATATTGTTCTCACGGCAACTCGAGTTATCGGTCCTTCGGGTTACAATCCTCTTGGGGAGTGAAGCTGACCTCGACCTGCCCCTCTGCGACTAGCGGCGTTTTCTTGTATTGCAGAAGCCACAATATAAATTGCTATTAAACTCTTACAACATCAATCATGCAAACAACACAATGGTTTAGCTGAAACTACGCTGGGACGGGAGATTATGTATTTCGCCTCTTTTGTGCGTCTCAGGATTAATCGGGTGTGAGAGTTCTTTAACTTGAAGACGTTTAGCAATAAAGCCTGTGACGGCAGAGATAAAGGGATCGATAAATTGTGGCAGGAAGAAAAGTATACGTTAGATATCAATATTACCATAGAAGAAGAAAGGAACTATAATAAAATACCTGTGAACACTCTCCAACATTTGTCTTACAAGGCTCATTTTCAGTAACAGGACATATTCCTAAAATGTTCGTAACGATCTTTTTATATCACTGAAACATGTTCTGACTTCACAGCTACATTTTGTATGGTCTTCTTTAGTATTTACACAACCTTTCTTGAAATCTGTCATCGGCTATTCCATTAAGTTTGGCCAACTACTATTCTCTGTGGCGATCTATTACATTATGACCGACTCCACGGAGTGTGTGACGTAGTAGGCCCCAGTTCGGCCGGAGGAATAATGTAATTTCGATCCACATTCAAACACGGCAACTGTCAAGAGTTCTTGACAAACATATGACTGCCGGCGAATGCTGATTCAAGGCGAAAAGCGCTGAAGGCTGATTCGAGGGAGCTATAGTCATTGCTCATAGTTACCATAATCAATAGTTTACGCTGTTGCCATGCTGATATTTTGAATTTATAAAATAAATGCTATCAAAAATACTGAAACGTTCTCAGAGGGTTATCACGATAATAAGTGTCAGTGTGAAATATTAATTACTTTGTCCATATACAACAAGGTGTAAAACAATTGACATTGGCTGTAAGAATGATTTTTGAACTTTGTGCATCGTCTAAATTACAAATAGAGATAATTCGACGCTCCAGAAACAAAATCTTCTTCTGTCTTCAGACAGAAATGAAAGGGCAGGAACCTTAGCTGTTCGGCCGCCTTGGTTGAGATAACCTCAGACTTACGGTGGCAAAATTTGTTCATACAAAAGAACTCCTGGACAGACGGCCTTGAGAAGACACATGTTTTGTCTTATCCGAGAATTAATCATAGCGGTGTCCAAAAATGTATACAACGGCGGGTTTTTAACCAAACTACGCGTAGTAGAAAAATTGGTAAACACAAAACATGTTCCACCCGGGAAAATTATTAGTTTCTCTATTTAGAAAATTGGGCACAGTCGTACAAATGAGACTCGTCACATTAAATAACCGTATTTCTCCCACACAGTACCTCGTATAAAAATTACTAGTTACAAAACACAAAAAGGGCATCGCTTGTATTACAACATGGCAGAGTTTGTGTTATAAGCAGAGACAAACCCAGCTGGAAAAACATTCTTCGCCATAGGCCTGAGGAAAAAATTCTGGTCACCTTCCACACACCACAAACTTTCCTTTTTCATAAATCTGAATTACCAACATCGCCACTGCCAACTGTATATCCATTTAAGTATATAACATCAACACAGCGATTTGTACTGTCCCGTTGAGCTACGTTTCATTCAAAATACCCGTCAAATTTCACAACACAAAATTACACGTGTCAACCAACAATGTTAAGGTTGAAAGTGAAGTGAAATAAATCTGACACATATAAACATATTAATATATAATATGACTAAATTTCTGAAAATTATATTCAATACGTTTCTTATTATTTGCATACAAAATTTAACATAACAGCCAAATCGGAATTGTTCAACTTACAGACTTCTAAAATATAAGCCCAATAACCAAAAGTCTTGAGCAACATTATACTTATTTATTCACTCATAAAACTTATCGTGTTGCTGAGAATCTAGGTGTCATGGTTAGCATTTCCCCTACGAATTCCAGAAGTCTTGGTGAAATCTCGGACTGGAAATTCCCTACAGATAAATGCCTAGAGATTACCGCAAGTACGTTACAGTCATTTTCAGCTGATTGCTGTGGCGCGAATGTATCAGAAATGGGGTGAATCTGCAACCAATGACGATGCTTAAAATTCTACTAAGTTATATAGGATTAATAACACTTCAGATGTAACATTCAAATTGCCAATAATTTTTCCGGAATGTTGACGCAGAAACAGTTATTTAAATTGGAGATTACTTGTCTTCGAGGATACCGCGACGTTTCAAAAGTTCTTACTGCCTCCATATTAACAGTGACAGAGGGTAAAACATTTCAAGATTAACTCTGACATTTGATGAATGTCCAACAAAAAGCAAAACCCATGTTTATATATAAATAAGGAAAAAATAAACACATTGGTTATACACAAAAAATCCAGCAATATAAGCAATAAGAATTATTGTGGTTTATACGGTAAATAACGCGATTAAACTGTGAACCAAATCGGTATTTCTGGAAGAAATCCATCTATCTACTAATATAAGAGCCAATGTCCGTCACGCTTGAATGTACGAGTCCGGAGATACGGAAAAAATTGAAATTAAGTTCTGAAAGTAGTGACCTTGGAAGTAAGAAATGCAAACGCAACTATGGCCGAAGCTACGGTGGCGCCTAAGTGGGGTCTAGAGGACTCTGCGTTTTGAGGGCGTTTGATAGATTTTGTGTCGGTGAGTTTAGAGTTCCGCCGTATAGATGCTTTCCCGTTTAATTTGATTTAAAAAAAACTATTTACATATTTTGTACTCTCAGTGCGATCTGCAAAGATAATGCTGCAACAAATTTTATTATTATTCATAACAAAAAGGGTTCATTCCCGTCAACTATTACGGGTCACACTACGCTAGTGTCATAACACAGCCTAATAAAATATTCCCCATGATGTGATTCTGCGTTAAGAGTCGGGAAGAACCATGTGGTCAACGCTGTCGAGCTCGCTTGGACTCGAGATGGTATGGTCACGACATTCGGCTCCATCCCAGTTCCACACAGTACAATGAACGTGATCAGTCTTCACTGTGCAGAGATATTTATTTTTCCACGGCGAGAATCATCGTTATGGGTTCAGGACCTCGTGTGCCTTTGTTTTGTGCCGTTGGAACGCTTTAAATCGATATGGATATTAGCCCTGGAGCAAAATCCAGTGTGATTTATGAAAGAACAGAGCACAGAACAATGCGAATAAACGCTGTGAACTCTGATGAATTTATTTAATAAAGTATAAAACAGCCAGATCATCTACCGTTTTCAGACTACGCTTATCAACAAGCAGGAACTGAGGTTATCACGGCGGTCAGTACGAAGATGACTGTCTTCTATGTTTTAGCACCATGTAGCGTGGTAGATATTAATCGACATTTCAGAAGAGCCTTTGTCTCTGCCATCAGGGAGCTGCGTCTTAGATGACAGCCCGTGTTCTGTAAATAGCGTAAGTACTTTATAACATGCATAAAACAAAGGTGTGTAGGTCCCAAAGTTTCAGGGAACAAAAAAGAGTATTCAAAAAGTTCTCACAAATTATGTCTCTTCTCAGTTTTTTAGTATTATGCCAAGGGATTTCCCGTAATGTAACTTATCTTAAAATATGTACAAAGGAAACTCGTCTGCTATTGAACAGAACAAGGAAAATGAGCTATAAATTATTAATAATTACTAACGTAAAAAAATACAGTTAAAAAGAACCAGGGAAATGTCACTAATTCTCCCATTTCACCGGACCCAAAGGTTAATTACCGTTTTCTATGAGAAGTTTTATACAAATTTCCCAGCGAAAGTGGACGTAACAGCTCACAGTGTCTTACTTTACATCAGAAGTGACTCAGTCAAACATGCACAACCACATCGCACATACGAGATGTATGTTCAAGCACAAGACAGAACTGGGTGTGTTTGTATCATTTGCCTAAACATATGTTTGTACGTACCACGAGATGTGGTAGTAGTTGAGAACAACCTGATATGTCAGAACCGGGCTATGACCCCGGGGTTTGGGCGGCACGAGTCATTATGAGCTGCCCCTGCCTTGTAACTTCCAGTGACCACGCCCATACAATCACAACAGCAAACGCCAACAGGATGGAATAGATTCCACGAGCAAACAGCACAATAAGACAGTAGTAAATTGCCATTTGCACCACAAGATTTGAACTGGTTTGCATGGCACAAGTTAGGTGTTCAGAGGCAATAAGAAACTGGAGCATTATCGCATTTCTTATTGATGTCAACACGTGGATTCGTTGTGTATCGAGATTATACACCCGGCGATTTTAACACCATATTCTACGTCTTAATTTATACATTTGTAGAATTATTTAATAAATTTGAAAGGCCTCTTTTCTGAAAACCATTGGGCTGACATTGTTGTGACCTTGATATTACTTTGACCTATCCATGACCTCAAATTTACATGAGTATGGTGACTCTGATACCTACAGTTCGGCAGAAATAAGCGTGAGAAAAATGAATCCCACATGACCTTGAAAAAATTAAAGTCCTCCATTCTGCAAACCATTTGGCTGACATCGTCGTGACCTTGATATGTTTAAAGTTACTATTTATTAATGATCGTTCCAGGTACAATTACCTGTTTAGTATAAGCCTATTAGAGTAGTTTGACTCGTAAAAGTAGACGAGAATAAACCTTTGTGTGTTGAAAAATAATACAATTGATTACCGAGTCAGTCTTGAGACACTAAAAGACACTGGTAAAGAAATTCCTCGCCTTGTATGGCATCCGAAGTGCTATTTTTAACAGTGCAACAAGATTATTGGGGGGGGGGGGGGGGTTAAAACAACGACACCCGGCTGCAATAAAAGCAGAGTCTGTAAACCAGTACACAAGAAATTACTTGAATGCACGGCGGGTCCATGCCATTATTAGAAACGTCAAAAAGTTACTGTAGCGTGTCTTAAAAATGAGGAGTCTCAGCGGTAAAAACTTGAGAAATATAAACCACCCGTTTCTAAGATATCCAGAATTCTTTCTTCCACAACCATCGCCTTTTTCCAGATAAATTAAGTGGGAAGAAACTTAGGATAGATAAGTGTCGACTAACAACGTGTAGAGGGTGAGAGTCCATGTACGAGCAAGGCTTACGAGTATTACTTGCCTGATACAGCAGGCCTAATCACACAGCATCAAGGAAATAAACGGCAGGGGTATGCTCACACACGTTAGGACGTGCTAGTAATTGATGAGTGCATAAGTCGATGGTGCAGGATACGAATCTATTGCGGAGTATTTTATCTCACGGCAGTGAGTATGAAAATGGCTGTCTTCTGGATTGTAGCGTTCCTAAGCGACGAGGATGTAAGAACTACAATTAATTAGTACAACTATATAAATTATATATTTCAGTGTATAATTTCTGCAAGTACGGCATTAATCCGTATTGGTTATAATTTCAAATAATACAAATTCCAACCACATTGAAATTTTTGCATATAATTTTAAAGTTTTGCATTGTGGTCACTTTCGTAAATTTACTCCGAATATAATAGCCATTGTTCTTCACGTTTAACTGTATGAGTGTGCCAATCGAGCGATGCGGTTCTGACGGTGGCGACTCTGCTAGGAAGGAATGCAAACTAGGCGATGGTGGAGCGTATGGCAGGGTCCGGTGGATTCTTTGTTGGCGCGTTGGCAAAATTCTTGCTTCAGAAAAGTTCCATTTCCGTCAGCTTTGACGGGTCATACGGTCACCTAGTATTAATACAATAACTGTACAAAACTTTCAGACAGAACTTCTGAATATGTTTATGATTCACCCAGACACAAAATATTAGAGGTATAGATTACTAGTAATTGCCACCATAACGACAACTAAATATAAATTTGCTGTCCCTTAATATTTAAAACTTTTAACATCTGTCCAAATATTTAAACGAAAATCATCACGCTGGCATAAAGTGGACACAAGTTGCTTAAAAACTTAAACTTTAGAACAATAAAGAACTTTAATTTGTCATTAACTTCTTAAAGACGTAAAGCAGGAATAATAAAATAAATAAATCAAAACATTTTATGCCTTGAGAGTAATTTATAACCGGGAGAGGAGGTTAAAAGAATTTAACGCTTGAAATTAACAGTTCTATTGTGACATGAATATTCGTAGGCATGCCTATAATAGATATAACTATCAGAACAAGCGACATTTGTCATTTGTCTCATGACACAAAATTGTTGGAAAAATGTAAAAACTTTTCATATTTGATTAATGATCATTACGAACGAAACAATAAGGCTCGTTTCGTAAAATAAATTGAATGCCGTGACATTAGTTCAGACCAAGGTGACGTAATTGATAAGCCTGACTTCGTGGTTGGCGACAAAAGTTTAGCAGGGGGATGACATAATTATGAATGAAATTAATCACTGGCGAGAACATAAAACACACGATTTCAGGGGATAATTCCACCGAAAACAGACAGTCTTTCTTAATAATTTCCTCCCATAGTACTCAGAACTTGAAGTGAGCCATCCTCCATTATTCAAAAAGGGAAGTTGCTTGTATAAGTAGAAATATGTGCCCGAGTCAGAAAGAGTATGGGAAAACTCTCTGTGCATCACAACGTGAAGGCATATATGGTACATTGAGGTCAAAGTGCAGGCGTTCTTAACCTCGACACCAGACTGTGAGTGGTTAACTTCATGCTCCACTTCCGAGGATACATTCCCCAATATAAGACGGTGGATAAACCCCAGAAATTATAATAGCAAAAAGTAATTTTTCTGTCCATATTTTCATTCAAAAATGTTGCAAGACGAGGAAGGAGCTGATACGACTTGGCTTTCGCAATAGGCCTACAATGAGACATTACAAAGTTATATAATCCAGTACAGCTTACATAGCTCTTCAAATGAAGGCAACTTCTGGGAAGCTTAGCCGTGTAGTCTTTTAGTTCAACGTTTCAGAGGTCCCTGCTGCCTCCATCATCAGAGCCCTCGTGATGGAGGCAGCAAGGTCCTCTGAAACGTCGGTAAACTTCTATCAGACTACACGGCGCAACAACCCAGAAGTCTGCCATCTTCAGACTCGTGTAGTGACAACCTGAAATCAGCTCCTAACTTAACCCTACGACAATAATACAAACGGAACTGTAATGGACGCCATATTCCGCCCATTAAACAAAGTATACAGATTTTCAACATACATGGTCAACACAATACATGCAAAATGAAAGATATATGTCTTAAAGATTGTTTTTGCCAGCCACACATCCATGTAAAGCGAGTGTTATGGTAACTCATGCAGATCATAATAAAACTAACACGTATTTAGTGTAGACTTTCAATTAAAAATATACAAAAATACATTAAGTAGTTTCTGAAGCGCTGAACTGGAAGACTGGGCCTTCGAATTAAGGTTTAATTACACGGATTTCTTTAAAATCGTGCATAAAAGTCACAACTAGTGAATTCGTAATTTGAAAATATCCAAACTCGGATGCATTTAACAGACAATCCTGCAATGAAAAAGCATAGGAACTACCAGAAGATATTGTACATCACAGTAACAGAAGACTACAAGAACGGAAAAAAATTTTAAGGTATTATAAAGATTCTATTTACGAATACAGACGAACTTTCTGCTTTAAATCACACCTTAGGAAACTGAATTAGGCGATTTAAGGCCATATGTCAAATCACTTTACCAGTCTCTGAACACCGGAAACATTTCTGAACGAACACTTTTGAATATTAATATTTTCTTTAGTTAGGTGTACATATTCGCTACGCAATACCCTCAGGGTAGAATACTGATAGAATAGCTTGCAGTGAGCATCATAGGAAGTCATTGTTACGTGCAAGATCGTGCTTTCATCAACACAAGTTCCCTTCACCGCCAAAAGGGGCAGCACAGAACGTGCGTGCAGAGTCAAGAGCGAGAGATGACGAAAAACTACTTGAAGCGATAACGAGAAGATTTCATGCTCGGGTCAATTTTTTATTATTTCGCTCTATTTTATTCTTATCCTCAACCAAGAAAAATCGAAATAACAGAACCAATTTCCTTTTCTTTTCTTTTCTATTCGCTATTCCCAGGAAACTGAACACTTGTTGAAGCGCCAAGAGTGTGTCGGAATTCATGAAGGAATGAAAACCACGGGTGCCTGTGGCAAAATACAAGATCACGCAGTTCATTCAATTTGTCTGACGACCTCAGGACTACAAAGTGGACCAAATCCAAAGACCAAGCCGTGTTGTTGCTCAAAATTCTTAATGTATCACGAGAAAGATGTAAACTGACAGCATCCACCCTTCGAAATCTTGAAATGCTTTTATTAACACGTTTTGTGTACCACAAACCTAATCAAGTTACTTTCTTTCATGCACCATATCTCTAGAGCATGAGTTTACTAAGATTATAATGATAAAATCTTCAAAATATGACAGCTTCAATGAATTGTGGCCGTAATAAACAAACAACACTTTAATTTATGGCAAGATTTCACTGAAATTTGAAAGACATGTGAATAATTTCGGTCTTACATCTAAATAAATGCCGTTAAATACTAAAAACAGTTGAGCGTGCAACACTCCACATTTTGGAGGTCATGGATTCTAATCCTCTCCCGGAAGCATGCAGTTCTGAAAGGTTCATGGTTTTTCTCAGTCCTTTCACCCAAATGTTAAAACCACAAAAGTTTCCATTAACAAGGACGAGATTTCGGGTCCTCACGGCGATGAGTATGAAGATGTCTATCTTCTGGGATATTGTAAACTGACCGACGTTTCAGATATACTTCCTGCCTCCATCGTCATAACTCATCGCCCTGTTTATGAATATAGCAATCACTTTTGAAATGTCGGTCAATTTCCACCACAATTCAGTGCCATCTCCATTCAGATCTTTTCCAAGTCATTTTCCACAATCAACATCACATCTGACACTCTGTTACCTTAGCAACTGTAAAAGCGTCGTTAAAAACACTAAGAATAAAAACATAAGAAATTAATTAATTAATGCAGCATCTGAGATATACACATGTAAAATGACGCCTACCGATAAATGATCTGTGCTCATTAAGGTCCTGAATGTTTCATTGTTGCTTTAAAATTTGTTCCTTCTGGACTGAAGTGATAATGTGAGCGCGTTCGATCGCAAAATATATTATATCAGAGCTGAAACAGTACAGTATAGCGTTGCCTACGAAGTTCAATCTGTTCAGACTTATCATACTTCACAAAGCTCCCGTATCACATGCTCCAGTCCAGACGCGTAATATATTTTCTAGTCGAACACATACACAAGCGCCACTTCCCCCAATCCATTTCAGTTTAGCAAATTCCGCAGAAATTTCAACTTTATACTTCTTAATATATATATATATATATATATATATATATATATATATATCTGCTTGACATCTAGGAAATCCAGTACATATAAATTAAGTTATATTTCACAGCAACGCTCTATTCTCCCTGAGGCACATTCTATGAAATCCATTTTCAAATTAATCCGCGTCTATTAACGTTATTGCATGAGCTGGTATAAGGGAGATAGAAATGGATATGTAATTCATTATACACGTCATAATCCCAGGAACGAATTGGATTTCACTGTTCGCTTCGCGACTGGAGCAAAGAGAAATGGACGGTCCCAAAATGACGAATGAAATAAGCAGTGACTAAGCAGTCCATGTATTTGTCACGGGAAAATCATTGGTGCCTGGGAATAACGAATGTATGTGTTGCGACATGCGAATTTCAATCAATCAACAAGAGAGATTCTTCGTTAATTCAAAAACAGATTCAAACTGTAGAAGTTACCCACTTACTATACCACTGAATGGTAGCATGACTATCGTCTGTGAATATTTTCTATGCCAGAAAGATGACGAAACCCCTACTTAAGGTATATTTTAGCATCTGTCGATACGGACTAAGTAAATCAGCATCCACCACGATCGCTGGTCGTCGGTCTGAAATTTGTATCTAGTAACGCCAGCTAACATTAAATAAACATTATGCATACATTAGGCTTCTACATAAATCAGTAGATTGATCAGCTGATGTCATACACAGGGTGTACCATTTAAAAATCAACGAAACAACAATCACGTTGGCCAACTATAGTACAAAAACGGAACCAGAAGGTGGTCCACCACCATGTAACAGCCTCGTCCAACCTCCCCCGTGACACTAAAGTCAAGGTCATTCTGGTTACTAAGCCGATGATCACGAGTAGAAGTAAATTTATTCTCGAAAACTAATCGACTTTGCTGGAACAGTCTTCTTAAATATTTTTTGTAGCATCGGCGTTTCTTCAATGTTGAAGAGAGTCTCACCTGGCAACACTGTCCGACGCCGGACATCTTTCCTGTCGCTAACACTTCTTACGTCCCGAAATATTTTTCTCAGTCTGTGTACTGTTGTCTTATTTGGCAGTTCCTTGTCAGAATTGCTAACTGCTTCATGAACAGTGGCAAAAATTATTTCGATGCAAAATAATAACTAACTAACTAACTAACTAGATGGCTTACCGAACCCGAAGGTTCATCACCGAATTAACCAAAGCCCTCCACCGGACCCTGTCCTGGGCCAACAAAATCCAGTTTCCTTCAACTCCTATCTCCCATAGATCCCGCCTGAGATTATCCTCCCATCTACGTCTAGGTCTCCCCAGCGGTCTCTTCCCTTCAGGTTTCCCAACCAGTACCCGGTGCACACCTCTTGTCCCATCCATGCGCGCTACATGTCCCGCCCATCTCACTCTTCTCGACTTAATCACCCTCACAATACTGGGGGAGCAGTACAGATTTTTAAGCTCGTCATTGTGCAGTTTTCTCCACGCCCCATCGTCTTCCCTCTTAGGCCCAAATATCCTCCTCAACACCCGATTCTCAAACACCTGCAATCTGTGTTCCTCCCTCTGAGTGAGAGACCATGTTTCGCACCCATACAAAACAACAGGCAAGATTATTGTTTTGTATACTTTAATTTTCAGGTTCTTAGAAATCAGACGGGAAGACAAAATATTTTGGACTGAGAAGTAGCAAGCATTTCCGGAATTTAGTCTCCTCCTAACTTCCTCACAAGTATCATTTTGATTTGTTATTGTTGTTCCCAAATATTTGAACTTTGTAACCCTTTCAAAGGATTTATTAGCTACCCTAAGATAATTTTGCCCGCCTGTCTTCTGATGACGAGATACTAACATGTACTTAGTTTTTTCTGAATTTACTTCCAGCCCCACTTGTCTACCAGCCTCTAGTAAAACTTCTGCGTTCCTCTTTATTGTATTTATATCGTCCCCCAATAAATTAACATCATCAGCATATGCCAATAGCTGATGTGTCCCGTTCAATTGCAAACCCTCCTGCCTACCTTGGACCTTCCTGATGGCGTATTCTAGCGCAAAGTTAAAGAGCAAGGGAGACAAAGCATCTCCTTGTTTTAGACCGTTCTTGATGAGGAATGTCTCAGATACATATTTACCTACTCGAATTTTGCTGCAGGTTTCATTTAAGCACATTTTTATTAGACCCACTAGCTTCTTTGGTATACCAAATTCAATAAGAATATTATATAGCACTTCTCTCTTCACAGAGTCATAGGCTTTTTTGAAATCTATAAATAACTGATGTACAGTCCCACCGAACTCCCATTTTTTCTCTAGTATCTGACGAATGCAAAAGATCTGATCAATCGTTGATCTGTTTCGTCTGAACCCACACTGATGATCCCCAATAGTTTCATTCGCATATGGGGTTAATCTTGCCAAAAGAATGTTGGATAGAATTTTGTATGAGGTTGATAGCAGCGATATTCCTCGGTAATTACCACACTCAGTCTTGTCCCCCTTCTTATAAATAGGAATAATTATGGATTCCTTCCATTGATGTGGCATCTCTTCCTTATCCCAAATTAACTGAATAAGCTTATGGATCCTCATATGCAACCCTTTGCCACCTGCTTTAATTAATTCGGCCGGAATCTGATCAATTCCTGGAGATTTATAACTTTTCAACTTCCCAATGGCTAGTTCCACTTCATCTAAGCTAGGTTCTGGCACCAACAGTTCAGCTGTATGCATTTTAATCTGTCTAATATCACCAGTATTATGAACATTTAAGAGCTCGCTAAAGAAATTTTTCCACCTATTCACAATTTTTATTGGATCTGCAAGCAAATTGCCACTATCATCCTTTACCAAATTAGTCTGGGGTTGATATCCTTTCTTAAAGTTATTAATGCCTCTGTACAGGTCTCTGATGTTTTTTTCCTTATTATTTGTCTCAAGTTCAGCAATTTTGCCCTTCAGGTATTCCCTTTTCTTAGTCCTAAAGGTTCTACTAGCCTCACGTCTCACGTTACATAGATTATCCGCATTTGTTTTGTTTGGGTTCTGCAACCATTGAAATTTTGTTTGCTTCCTTCGATCTATTAATTTTGAACATTCTTCATCAAACCACGGTTTATTTTGCTTTCTCCTGTAGTATCCTAGTTTCTCTTTTGCTGAAATTTTGATGCAGTTTCTGACATTTTCCCACTCCCTGTTGATGTCCACACTTTCATTATCCTCATTTGTCTCTAAAATTTGAAACCTATTCGAAATTTCAACTTGATATTGTTCCTTTGCCTCTCCCTCACTTAATTTTTTCAAATCAAATCTTTCTGTGTCAAAATTTTGTTTAGTTCGTCTACTTACTGAAAGCCGCTCCCTCACTTTTGCTACCACCAGATAATGATCAGTGTCGCAATCTGCTCCTCTGAATGATCTCACATCAATTACATTTGTCTGCCTTCTCTTATCTACTAAAACATGATCTATTTGATTGTGTGTTCTGCCATCTGGAGAAGTCCAAGTGTATTTATGAACATCACGGTGTGGAAATTTTGTACTTTTTACAATTAAATCTTTTGACGTAGCGAAGGTCACTGCTCTGACGCCATTATCATTACTAAGTGCATGGAGACTCTCGCTGCCTATTGTGGGTTTGAAGACATCCTCCCTCCCAATTTTTGCATTGAAATCTCCTAGCAGAATTTTCATGTGATACTTGCCAAATGTATCAAATACTGATTCCAATTCTTCATAAAAGCTATCCTTGATATCATCGCTTTTGTCTTCAGTTGGGGCATGAACATTAAGGACAATGATGTCGCACCAACGTCCTTCCAAAATTACGTAAGACAACCTGTCACTAACAAATTCTACTCTCTTAACTGCTGCCCTAATTCTGCTATGAACAAAAAAACCCGTCCCTAGCTGATGATTGTCATTCCCCTTTCCATAGAAAAATGTAAAATTGTCCACTGGGATCGTGCCCTCCCCCTCCCATCGCACTTCCTGCACTGCCACTAAGTCTAACTTATAATTCCCTAATTCCCTACACACTGATTTCAGTGCCCCAGCCCTATAGAGGCTCCTAATGTTCCAGGTACCAAATCTCATGTCCTTTTTCAATTGCCGTGGTCGTGCCAAAGAGTCCGTCCTGATCCGAGGCTTGGTTGATTTTTTCGTAACACATATTTTTTTTAAAGGTGAAAGGTTGTTAGCCCTACACCCAACCCCCAACCTGGAGGACCAGGGTATCACTCTTAGTCTAGCGCATCTCCTTAGACCTGTCCGGCTTGGGTGACCCTACCATGAGCCGAAGCTCAGGCCGGCATAGCCCTAAGGGTCATTTGAGCACGCAAGCCTCCTCACCCGGCAGATTGCCTTCGACAAGGTGGTGATACCTTCGAGAAGGGATGCAAAATAATAAACGTTTAAATTTAGACAACTGGTAAAATTATGTACCTTCATAAAATAATTCTCTATCGCCGTTAGGATACGTTAATTAGATGAGAGTGTGTTGTGACAAAATCTGAATTGAAAATTAGTTTGTTTGTTGTGTTTAGTTCAAAGTGAATGTTACGTATATGACGAAGGCCTAAACTGCTATCTAACTAATTCGATTTCATTATCGTAATTAATCATAAAAACCAGGTACTTGAAACAAATTTATACGAGACAAAGATTATTAATACCTGCGTAAATATCAAAGGCAGTGCTTTGTTCCGGGTTATAAATTAATTACTGATCTGTGCACACCTCCTCTTACGTCATATATCCGCATGCATATGATAACAGACTCACATATGTCAGGCCTTTCTTACATGTTCGTGTTCACACGTTTCTCTATCTAATAATTATTAAAAAAAACATACATTTCAACCATTATTATTAGTCACGTGAACAATCAGTTTATTTGTAGCATTTACACTTCTTAACACACACATGAAATCGTCCATTTTCCAGTGGGTGTCGGTGTCATAACCCTCTGCAGGAAATATGCAAGCCATAACATTTTAAATAGGCCACAACGAACTTTCACATGTTGAAATTAGTGTTGATATTCAAATACCTTACGAGGTTTCAAAACCTCGAAATGTCCTTACGTCGTTTAACACTACGAAACAGATGGGAAAATTTTTGAACAGTTAATAATACGTCGTTTTTCGAATCTTGAACAAAGGAGTCTTGATTACGTTTACGAACGTGGTACACGCCAGACTAATATTAGACGTAATTTTCAAAACTTTATAAGGGTGACTGAAACAAACAATGTATTCCCACAGATGCTGAATATACGAGGCTCGTCCACAAAGTAAGTTTCCCTGGGGCCGTTTACAGAAACAAAACACAATTTCATGGAAATATTTATTGCAACAGATACAGCAAGTGTCCAGCTATTTTTCAACATATTCGCCACCGGAATTGAGACATTTGTCATAACGTGGGACCAACTTTTGAATACCTGTGTCGTAGAAGTCTGCCGCCTGGGATTGGAACCACTGTGTGACAACCATCTCCGCCTCTCTGTCATTCTCAAAACGCTGACGCTGACCGGACAGGAATTTCTTGAGGTGTAGGAAAAGATGGAAATCACTGGGAGCGAGGTCCGGGCTGTAGGGTGAATGATTAAACACCTCCCAGCTGAACTCCTGCAGGAGACTTGCTGTCCGTCGAGCCGTGTGCGGCCTAGCGTTATCACTGACCGCACTTCACAGTCGGCGGGAGCTGGAATAAGAACCTCCATCTTCAACAGCTGCAACGATGCTACTGTGAGAACGCGGGAAGTACCGTTAGTGCATGCGCCATGCTACGTCATTGCTCTATCACGTACGCACAGTCGCTTCGCGCAATATAAGGTTTGCTAGCTGTGGGACGAGTGGGAAACTTACTTTGTGGACGCGCCTCGTACTACTCACTTCTGGGAGGTACACACACATTGGCCTATAATATCAACAAGATACCTCAGCATCTTTACGATTATGGGTCCTTTAATTGTTGAACAAAATGAGGCTGGACATTTCCTACACAAGATAATAATAACGATTTATATAAGCAATACTCCTGCTTAGCTCTTTGACTCCCACAGGGCACTGATACGTCTATTAGACATCACACGATGCGTTTACTAACTAAACTAGAACAAGTTCGGAAATGTGCGTATAGCGTAATAATTCAGATGCGTTCGAAGGAAAATGAGTCTAAATGTTTCTAAACGGCCGTGGTCATAAAGGATACTTAATGTAATTGACGTTTCAATCAAATTTCTTTTTCTTTTAATAAACGGCTACGCATATAAAGAATTGGGAACACAACATAAAGTACAAAACTCATTAAGAACTATAACGTTTGTGTAAAAAGTTGCCGATAAACGACTAAGTAATTACAAGAAAAACTAATTTCCAACGGTACGTAAGGCGAACAGTTCCGCAACATCTTTAAATTTGCATTTTAACGAATCTCTCTACTGGCATTCATCTACATTATCCTGTTGATTAAGTTAGATTTTATTTAAGAAACTTTTATTGAAAATATAATTAAAGTTAATATGATTTAATATATTAATTCAACACTTAAATATTACAGTGCGTGAAGGACAAAGCCGTAATACGCCTACCATCAATATACAAGACGGTTAAAGTAATTCACACAGTTTCATAAGCATATTAGATACACGATTGAATTACTGACATTAGGCTAACTTATTCAATGTCCCGCACAAGATTTGTAACCGTAATAAATGCATCTCAGAGTCAATTAAATCTTTTGTAAAATATCACAGAAAGCACGTGGAAAATATGTTCACTTGAATTTGCAAACGACACTCTTCCTGATGATGGCAGTAGCACGACTGTGACTGGTCTTAGGTCATTAGGCGCGGCCCAAGCTGTGAAGCGAGGAGTGTAAAATTGCATTATGTGCCGATCGTGACTTGACGCAACTTCGTGTGAGCCATATATACCGGTAGAATGGTTATGATGAATTCTTATACCGAGAACTCTTGCGAATACAGACAGAGCACCTGAAACGATACTTTCGAAAGATTTCAGCCGATTAAACCCTTCGACTAATCGAAAAACAAGTTAAAAGGTGTTCTCTGACTATAAATGTAGGCTACTGAACAGCAAAATCTACATCTTGATGTCGTAAACAAAAAACAGCTGATACAAAACACGTCCATCATGCACAGAAAATCTGGAATTTTTTTTTTAAAAATGATATTTTGTTTTGGAGGAAAATCTGTCGCTGCTTTTATTTTCACAGGCATGTAAATACCACAGTTTGACATCACAGTGTTTAAATATCTTGCGTGACCCGCACAAACCTTCGAATGTTTGTACAGACAGGCGTGCAGGCAAAATTACAAGCAACAGGCAGTGTGTGTGTGACCGACAGTAACGAGTCAAACCAAAATCATTACTAGGGAGTGTAGTCGCGAAGCGAAATGACGCGGACAATACACAATCCGTTTCGACACGACAAGATCCAATCATAAACCTTACGGTTTACTTATAGTGTAATCCTCTACGAGTACATTATACCCTTAGTTCAATATGTATATTTCATACAATGACATGTTCCATGAAAACATTTCTTATGTTATTCTGAAAACTGTCTCTAACTTTAATAATATTACGCCTACGAAGACAAGAAGTGTGACTGATATGGAAACTTCTGGAATTGTTCGCTATTCTGTACTTATTGGTCCTGATGTTTTAACCGTTTCGCATGCAGTAACGCATGCTTGATGTTTTTAGGTTGCCTAGTACAACACGGGATAGCGGCGGGGGACCGCATCCAATCTCCGTTCATTCCCTCGGGAGCAATGCTGTATTTAAGGCATAAACCTTCGACGTATTCATGATCAGAGAGAGATATGTTGTAAAAAGTTAAACTTCATTTTAGGACCCTCAAAAATACTAAACGATAATTTATCGCTGTACTGCTGGACTCTGGTACTTCAGTTATCTTCACAGAATTGCAACTTCCTCACGTAATGTTAAAAATTTTTGGAACTGTATAACATAACACCAGAATATATGCGGATTGCAAAAGGATTTTCTTGACGACCGAATGGTATAGAATATAGTAAGTAAACGCTTTTAAAATATTCAACCAACTAAAATGCGTTGAAGTAAAAACTACAAAATTTAATGAAACAAATTTATAACATTCTGCAGTCACAGAATTTTATGTTTAAAATCTAAATATTCATTAGCTTATATCGAAAAAAAATCGTGCGATAGGAGCAAACCAATACATTTTCCAGTTTAATATTTTATTATGCACATGTTCTGAAATCAATGGCCATTTTAAATACAGTTTATGAAAAGGATGCATTACACAAAACATGCCGTGTACGGACGCTATAAGAGCGCAGAGTCCCATTTATATATAAGAAATACAATGAGAAAGCAGTACCAAGAAATGATCAGAAATCTCAGTATAGGAGGCAGAAACGGGAGGCTACGTTTCACTCGAAGTTTCAAGTTGTCTCTCTGAAAGCTGGAAATGACAGTCTCACCATATGGAGTTCTGCGCTGTCAGGCGTAAAGAATGCCTGAAAATTACTAATCTCATTAGAATGAAGTACCACTGTTAACTGCAATTTTCAACACGTATAGTGAATTAATGTCGGCTCACCTCCACAGCAGCGCCAACGCTACTACAACTTAAACTATACGAGAGTTATTAATGGTGTTTCGACGTCATGCTGGTTGCATAGGGAAGCTATTTCCAATGACACGCGTGAGGAAGACCTCCTAACAATAATTACACACGGGCACAGTGTCGATTCAATTCCTTTGTGTGCACAATTGCATCCAAACTCTAACAGCAAACTATTCAAGAGAGAAGTTATGTACGCTTTTTTCAACAAATTAACCGCTGATCATCCTTATAAAAATTCAAGCGAGTAGGCATAAAAATACGTTCGACCAATGCCAACAATTACTTGACTAGTTTCTTGTAAACTGTAGTTTCTTAAAATCGTCGGCACAACTCCCTTAGCCTTTTAGAAGGCAGTGATTACAACGTTACACGCCAATGACATGAACATCAAATATACTGAGAGGTTTGTGATTTTCCTCAACACAATACATTAAATTAAAGCTACAGCCTCTTCCTTTAATATCCCTTCCAATTCATCATTCATTCTTTTCCTATGCTATAATACATGGTCCGAGCTATTGACATAATAGTTAAACAGAACAAAAAAAAACCTAATTATATTATATCGCATGTATTCCCTGTATCAAATGATTTCAGTGGTAGATATATAAGGGTAGTAGACCTAGGCAACACAGAGACTCCAGTTTATCATGACACCGATACCTTTGAAATCTGGAGTCGGTTGGCCATCTACCTCTTCCCGGAAAACTATTCATAACCCTCGTGCTGGCCCAAGCAGTTAAACCAACTGACAGTGACACACAAAAAATTCTGATGCTATTCATGAAGTGCCTGAATACAATGTTAATGTCAGAATGCGGTAATAAAGTTAATTTTCGGAGATTAATAAGTAACTTTTTTTACGAGACAACATTATGAAAGCGTTTCTGTTTCGATCAATTGACTGAAGACAGAAAACGTGTATGGGCATTTCATGCAGGATAATGCTACGGCCCACAATTTTAAAAATTCTATTAATGCGTTAGATAATGAACTGCTATCTGCCCGCTCACCCACCAAAATCCTTGCGGCCTTTATTTATGAGACACACTAAGAGACACAGTCCATGTCAAGAATCCTTATTCACCACGAGAACTGAAAACAAATATTCAGCAGGAAATTTATGTTACTCCATGGAAATTTCGCCGTTTGTCTAGAAATATTTCAAGATGCAAGACCTGCACAGAAGCGGAAAGTCGGCACTTCGAGACTACTTTGAAGTAAAGTAGATTATAGTATATGGGGAAAATGGACAGCGAATAATCGGCCTCACCCGGGGTAAGTTTGTCGTTAACACCGCACGGGACTCGGAGTCACGATAAAATGGACATTCTGTATTTCGTACTTCTGAATTAAGTCCTTACGCCTGTCCATCATTTTAAATAAGGACTCGCGACAACATAATAATAATAATTTTATTGGATGCGAAACGTAGCTCCAATGCTTGTTCAGTCGATTATCTCATAAAATTTTACTTCATGGATCCTGAACGGCTCTAGTTAAAGCACAGATGGAGCTGCTATATTGCAGAGAATCATGATTACCTCCGGCCTTTTGTTTCCTCGATCTAGACCGCAGGAACATTAATATCACTTGTATACAGCGAACAAATCAGGTTTAACGCCACAACCTCACACTCAGATTAATGATAGATTCCCGTGTTCTTGTGGTTAGAGACTCCCAGTTTGGATCTGCGACGGTGCTGGCATTTTTGAATCACGCAAAGAGCAGCTAGCAGAAAGGAGAACTGATTCACAAATAACACAAAACATGAAATGATCAACTTCTTTTTGTATTGGTTTGGAATATCTAGGCAATAACAGAGGCATGATGAAGGTGAAAACTTACAAAAATCAAAGAAAAACTTCTGCAAACTACAGTGGTTTAACCACGGTTGCCTATGGTTGTTTTCACTGTGGTTGTTACAAATACAAAATTACAGTATCATAAAAACATGAAAGGGCAATGAGAATTTGATTATCTTCTGATTTCGTTTCACGGTATTAAACTTTTACAAGCAAAAATTGAAAGTATTCCACCAAATGAAAATAAATGTAATAGGAGGTTTAATAAAACTGTCATTCATGTAAGATGCATCTACGAGACTACTCTGTTTGTAAGTAATTCCAGTCTTTGCAAAGTTCAGTACGAGAGCAGATTAAGGAAGAATGAGAAAGAAACGTATTATGGGGCATAACACAAAAGAGCTAACGAACGTTCACGAACAATTTGAGAAGCGGGGATCATGAAAATTCGACTTTTTACCAACTGTTCAAAAGATGTTGATACAAATATCACTCAGATACTAAGCAAATGCATAACATACATTATTTGTAGATCACGAGTACCATTTTAAGAAAATGCTTCAAACAAAATTTTGAAAAATGTTAGAATATTAATATAAATATAATAATAACAACGAATTATCGGAGTTAAAATAGCGCTTCCTTCTCAGTTTTACCCACAACGATTGCCAACTGACCTAACATTTTATCGTCCATGGTGATGACTGAATGGCAGAGGAAACAGAAGAATATAATTTCTCGTTTTAACCGCTACGAAATCCCACACAGACAGACGGACATAAAGGCCGGAACCGCTTGCGAGATTTTGACGGTAATGAATTATACTGTGACATGGTCTGGTGAAACGTATAGTCTCAATGTATGCAGAGACAGAACAATATTCTCGATGAACTTAACTGACGCTTATCAGCCCTTTAATTGAGGCAAACTCACTCGAGACCGTAATTTAGCAGCGCCGAGACTATGATATGTACACCTTCATGAATTTATCCCTGCGCGTCAGGATTATAATGTAAAGGCATACAGCGGAGGCAGAGACAAATATACACTCTCGAACTTGGCAGACTGTGGAAGTTAGTAGCTAGTTCAACGTCCTGGCAGATTTTACACCTAGACAGCAGGCCCCCTGTACTCCTTGGACAAAATGTTCGGCAAATGCGAGGAATACTTTACAAATGAAATGGAACTGAACATTTCCAGCGTCGGTGTAGAAAATCTTAATTTTTAGTGATACATGAGAGACATGTAGTGCAACGTGAAATTTGGGTACCAACTTAAAATAAAGTGTTACTGATTGTTGAATCAGGGAGTTTTAAATGATTAATGGAGTAGACTTTCATTAATACTTCGTAGCATATTATATTAAATTTGCCGCGTAATTTATCATACTTTACACAAAAGTACATCAATAGACAAATATCCTGCAATTTATAATGGGGTAACTCATGGATTGTTCTTCATTTAATTTTTCTACTTCGAATGGCAACCCCCAGAAGTAGCCAGCATACATCTGCATAATAATCTCAAAACTGTCACTAACTGTCGCTTGTTCTTTAGCTGATAAACGTATTTTTCTACATAATCCGTGCGTCAAAGTATATTAAGTGAGTCTCTATTAGGTAAAATAATGAAGTAGCTATGAATAAGACATGAGGATATTGAAGTGCGAGAAAGAGGTGCTGGCTTATTGCGGGTAATACGCAGAAATTCGTCTCAATGTTTGGGGGATCCAACTTCATAATTACCAAAATTCTCAGTCCACGTAGTTTGCTAGATGCTACCAATCAGTTACACAACACGTTATTACTCTACAGAAGGATATAAATCACAAGTTCTTGATAAAAACAGCGCGAAAAGACTTCGATATAAGTTGAATGAAGGCAATCTATCTACTCTTAATATAATAGCCAATGTCCGTCACGCTTGAGCGTATGAGTACGCAGTTCGTGCCATGCGAAAAAACTGAAATCAAGTTCTGACGGTGGCGACTCCGGTGGGAAGAAATGCAAACGAGGTTGTGGTTGAGCCTATGGCAGGGCCTGGCGGAGTCTACGTTTGGCAGAAATCTGGCGTCAGTCAAGATAAATATATTTTCATATTCAATGTACTTAAAAAGACGCCATCAATTTTGTTCCTTCATCGTGATTTACAAAGATACAGCTGCAATAAAATGTATTATGTTCAGCACAAAAGGTAAATTCCCGTCAACTCTGAATGGTGGTATGTTCATAACGAGGAACAATTTTAAGAAATACGTGTCTCCTACTATTTATACGACAATCGCAGGGGGACTTCCGTGTTAATAATAGTGAGTTTTTGGGGACTCCACGACAACAGAGCTGGAACGTACTTAATGCAAAATTCAATGATGATCTTATGTAAAGGTCTTATCGATTATCATCAACATTACAATCTACAAGGATGGGCAAAGATGGCTCGTCCTGACTCAGAAGAAGTTTCTCTTGGTCTTCCAACATTTCGGATTATTTTCGGTTTGTTTTATGGGTTAATACGAACAAGTACTTAAATTTACAAAACAAAGTCTGACAAACATTTAATAAAATATGTAACATTATAAGAACGTGCAAAATCCGGTAGAACCGATACATCTACCTAAATTGTATAAATAAAAGTGAGGACATAAGTTATGAAATTCTATACAGCTTCATCAATTTAAAAAATTATCTGGCGGAAGGGCAGGTCTACAACAGAAAAGAAAGGTACAGATCAACAACAACCTCAGCGCTAAGCTTGTTTCTTTTCATAAAATGTATTTGGTGTAGCTAAAGTCGTCGTACACAAGCAGGTAAGAGGATGATGTTATTATATGTTTCGTTGTATACAATGCATGCCGTCATAATAACCGTACAGTTAGAGCTAACATGGATCAACCACTGCTCAAAACAGATTCTTACTCCTGTAAACTTCAACGAACGTACATGTTTTGAAATTTTCATGGCGATACTGACCAACTGTTAGCTGCAGCGATGTGTTGTGGTAGATAAATTTAAAACTTCTCGTGCTCTCTTCCAGAGTTTCGTCTGCCATCATTATTAGTCTTACATCTGTCGATGAAAAATTATCAGTACAGATTAATATATATAAAAACGCTCTATGGCTTTATGAATCTTACATATTCACACCCGGAAGTGAAAATAAAAATATAAAAACTCAACGCGTATAGTTAGTTAAGTTATCTTCTTCAAAATAACCCAGTGGATGTGAATTAAACTGTAGTCTATCGAATCGCTCCGACGATGGAGGCAGTGCACACTTCTAAAACTTCAGTAAACTTCTACGAGACTGCACGGAGGAATATTCTACAAAGTTGTCATATTCCTACTCGCCAACAGAAGAACTTGAAATCTCAAGAATTACAGAAGTTTGGTTCAAAATTGGACATTAAAATTCTCAAGTAAGTAGAAAGTAATAAATTATTTTTATTGTTTCATTAAATATGTATATCGGGGATTTTTCGAATTACAGTTAAAGTAATTAACGTGATGGACTTCGTATATATTCTGCCCATATCCTGAGCCAGTTGAAACCACATCACGATTTATTTATCTCAACATTCGCTCATATCCTAGTCTTAGTTCGATATTTCCCTATCAATACTTTAGAGTCTTCTAATTTCCCTTTATGGGCACTTCATCTCGAGCAAATAATATAACACGATGTGTTAAAACCGCAAAGTTCCTTACGCAATTTTCTGTAAGCAGAAATAATTCACAAGGAAAAAACGACTTTCAAATTATGATATTAGGTACACAGTCGTTCATCGAAAAATATTTCTTTAGCAAAACTTACAATCCTTGAATCGAAGTAGTTTCTAAATCTTTAATCTACGGTTTCGATACGCCAGACGTAAGTAACAAATCAAAATCCCGTTATGTCTTAAATCATCATGAGGCGTCCATACAATAACACGATGAGTGGAAGACTACCGCAGTTAAGAGGTCCTGAATTTCGTTGTTATTATAATCTGCATTCAGTACGCCACGCCAGCGTAAGGGCTGTGTTCACAGCAGTTAAAGGCCAATGGCACACTTAATATAAAAGAGGGAGCCTCTCAGGTAATTGAAAGAAGGCGCAAAGGACGCGTATTAGTGCGACCACCGACGAGTGACGTCCACCGTGAAAGTTCTTAACTACAGAGCAGGGCGTGGGTTAAAGCGACGCGAATGTGGTCAACAAAATATACGCCGTTTGTATATGCCTGGAGGAAGATATATTTACAGATGGCATGGGTCTTAAAAAACCAAGGTATGATGATTTAAATTGGATTCATCTGGCACATTGTTATTCGTTATTTGTTTTCCTATAAACAAATGTTTACGGCGCCACGGTGGTCTAGCGGTTAGAACGCTGGCCTTGTAATCCTGGGGTCTCGGGTTCGATTCCCGGCGGTGCCCGAATTTATAACTTGTGTTGGGCAAGGCTGTGGTCTAGGCAACACGGAGTTTTCCTCCGTGGCATCCCAACAATTACTCCATTCACACACAAAAGAAGGCAATGGCAAACCACTTCTGGATCATCTGCCAAGAACGTATATGAACAGGTCCCAGTCCAAGAAAAGGATGGAAGGATCCTGTTCATATGGACCTGTCGTCAGACAGAACACTAAATTAATTAATTAAAAAATGTTACCCTTAAAATTGCACCCGTTGTCATTTACTTGTGATAGTCTCCAGAAAATTACGTACGGAAATTCGTGTTTTGAATTCGCCGTGTTATATTGTTAGGTTTATATTCTTAATTCCATTGGAGTAACATGCGAAACACACGGAACAAGAAACATCCACTACTACTGACAACAATTAACACTTACAAGGTCTCATTAATTGCACCGTAATATGATAATCAGTACTTACACATGATGCTCTTGATAAAGGACTATAAATTGTACTGTCACTCTGCTGACTTGTTGAGGCGTTCCGTCTAATTCCTGCTTCAAGGTAAATAACCGCTTTCACACTCTGAACGAGGTGAGAAACGTCATGAGAATTTATCGTTAGAGACATGGATTCTTCTACATATATTAAGAAAATACTACAATGTGAGTTTTACTAAACTCCAAAGCACAACGTCCTTCTTGAGAACCTAACTCAGCGTGTCCAAACTTTCTTCACCTTTTCACCGAAGGTTCATTGCCGTATTCACAAAAGCCATCCGATAGTCTCTATTATGGACCAGATACACCCATCTATTCCCTTGGATTAAGGCAATGAAAAATACTTCGTCGGGATACAAGAGTACAGAAAATATTTATGGTGATGTGAAACAATTGTTATTTTTTCTCATAAGAATAACCCATGAGTGTAAAGTTATACATTGTCTACGTCCGCGTTTATCAACCTATGGTACGGGTACCACTGGTGGTACGCGAGCCAAAGTTGAGTGGTACGCGAGCTAAGTAAGAACATCAGAAGATAATATTCATAAATACGTTTTCTCTGGACGCATTTGGTCAGTGGTTCATTTAGTGTGCTAAATTACAATTAGTGATACGCCAGCGAAAAAGGGTGAGAACCCCTGGTCCACGTAGTATTCCAAATACAGCCCCGCCCTAGTATAAGCTAGGCCACCCGTCGACGGCTGTCTGCGATGCAACTATCATCCACACATCCCATGGCCCACTTTATACGTACACTGTCCTGAAAAACTTCGAAGGCCCATAGTCTATGAGCCGAGGTTATAAGAGTGCCCTAACAATTCAAAATTGTAAATAAACGGTAAAGAAACTTCCTTATAACCTGTTACTTAAGATAAAATGTTATTATTCTCAGCAAAATAAGAAGGTGGGTTCACTTCAGTTTCTGAACTTAACACTTGCAATTCCTCAAACAGTTCATAACAATCGACATCGCAAACATCAACTTCAGATAGGACAGTTTTCAAATCTTGGCAATGTTTCTTTTACATGCATCGGATTCAAATTTTCATCGTAAATCACAATCCCAATTAACACCCAACATCGCAATAAACTTAATACACTAAATAACACTTGTTTTCAGAACTCAGAAAAGCGACTGCTTTACCTTTCCAGCCGTGTTTCGGCCCCACAACAATCACAAAGGATTTAAATCAAAGGCACTAATCATATTGAGAAAAATAACCGCCGCCAACCGTCCTCGACGCCACTGCTAATCACTTACAAAGTTTCTCTAAAGAAACCCTGATATTATGGTCTTCTATCGCGATGAGGGTTTCACGCCTTTATGAAACCACATAAAATTACATGTTTTAATTACACTATTCGAAAGTATTGATGAATACGTCAATGTGCGAACTTGCAGGTTTAGGAGGAACACAATGCCTCCATATTCACAGCCCTAAAAGCAATGACGATGGAGGCAGTATGATCCTGCGAAATGTTGTATCGGCCTCCAAGTCCACACGGCGTGCAACCCAGAAGACTAATGACAGCAATGCCGCAGTAAAAAGCTAAAATCTCATAAACTGAAAAGTTATAGACATATTTTTAATACACAAGCTTCGGATAAAGATCAAAGCATAACACGAGGACGGATTTATTAAAGAAAACAGACAATGAAACAAGTTTAAGGAGGGGAAAGACAGGTGAATCGAAAGCTGTATCGATATTTTAAAGTGTATTAAATTCCTTTTCCACAGTTTAAATCTACGTAATGCAATCTGTAGGTAGTGTTTCTTTCACATTCCAATTTCAGCTGTACTGATGAAGTTAGATTATGATCAGATGAACTCATTTAATTGGCTGGTGAAATTGAATTTTCTACTCGAGTAAGTCTGGCGTGACGTCCTGCTAATTTAGGCAGACTCAGCGGTGCCCCAACTGAGAAACTCAGTTCGATCACCATGAATCAACCCGCATTCTTCTGCCGCAATAAGCATTCAATCCACTAATTAAAATCTCCATTTAATCGCTACACATATGACGAATTAATTTTTCTGCAGAAACTTTAATTTGACTGAAATGTTCTGGCTAAAGAAAAATACACAATGAAGAGTTTCATAATTTGTAGGTCTAATATTCACCAAAACATTATTTTGGATAATGTGAGTTCTTTGACGTCTTATATTGGGCAGGTTTCCAAAAATGCCCAACCACTACACATTCGCCCTGAAGATGGCGACATAAATGTTTGCAGAAACATTGCATTACTTTTAACATTCGAAGCGCCTCAACCCCATACGTTAAAATTACACACCGAACTCCAGCCCCGAAAAGCTAAGGACAAGAATCCAAATTGGACTACATTCAGACTAGTGATCTATCTCACACTCTCAGAGGTGAAGCGATTACGGTTGATTGGATAGGAGGAAGCTAGGACGATTGGTCAAAAGGATGGACACGCGCATAGGATGATGCAATGATGAAACAGAATGTAAATGGCGGAAAACGGGTTTCTGTCTCGAAAAACTGACGCCAGCTACCAAAGTCCTTCAAGTTAAATCCTGAAGGAAGACTTCTTCGGGACGAATAAATCTAAATCCCACGGTATGGCTGGGAGCGCTGTGATCGTTTTTCACAACTTGGGGAATCCCTCGCCCAACCTTCACCAGTAGAAGGTGTGAGTAATTCTAAGGTAAGCTGAGTTTCCTGATTGCACTCAGTTTGGATCTCATTATGGTTTCACTGAGAAATGCAACTGACAATTGAAAAGGGAAAGCGATTTCCCGATGAACAGTGCTGGAAATGGAATTTGCGCTCATAGTTCACACACTTTGTATTAATTCCCCGCGCTGTAGCTACACTTCGTCACCCGTTCGCAAATATTAAATCACATGCGTTTCTATCATCTGGTTGTAACTTATTTGGAGACACCGCAGAGTTATATCCTGTACGTAATAACTTCTTATGTTCTAACCTCACTTTTCACCTTCCGAAATAGAGGCTTTCCATCAAGCAAGTCCCGTTTCTGTAATATTAAGAAATAAAATTTCCCGATGTATGGATTAGAACCAGCTACATCCATTTCTTCCAGTCGGTATTCAACGCAAGGCACAAAGCAGGAACAGATTAAGTATTTTCTGTTAAAATAGTTAAGATTTTGGATTATACTTCAATACATGAAGTCAAATTTCTTTAAATAAAATAAGGACAGTATAACATCCGCAATATGTTAAAATTTACGAAAATGATTATTATAATTTAACCGTAGAAGCATGTTTATTACTATAATTTTACTTAATAACATTCTGCCTGAGGAAAATATGCAAGGATGTTTTGATTAATGACTTAATATGTGCATTGCACGTGGAAGAGCTCGCCGGCGGAGTAACATAAAAAACACATCTCTGCATAATAATACGATTATTATCAATTTATAATATCCTATAGTAAAATAGAAGGTATTCAACACAATTAAACAAGTCCACATGACGTCCTAAGTACAATTCACTGTAGAATATACATAATGTTCTATTATTAACGGCAACGCACAAAGAACGGTTATTTCAGAACGATAATATTCTGACATTTCATAGCCAGGAAGCTGTGGTGAATGAAGATAAAGGTTTATATTATTATACTGGATGACAATTGTTTGAAAAAAGTATTTTGGTCGAACCATGTTACCTCTGATTCTCAAGTTCTATTGTTCCATTCGACATGGGTTGAAACGCTGTTCCGTATAACGGTGCTAAGGATCGTAATATGTAGGCCTAGTCTCAAGGTGTAGGCACAAAACACTAATGAAGAATATAAACAAAAAAATCGAAACATTATATGACGAATTTAATAACTACCCACCACTAGGCTAATGACATCTCAGATTACAGTTTATATAGGTTCATGTGGGCTTCAGTTAGAAAGTCATCTTAGTATAATGGAAATACAGTAAAAATGTAATATTTAAATGAATACGGATTAAGCTGGAACGCGGCTTAAGGAAATTTATCAGCAACAAACAACACTTTACGTAAATGAATTAATGAATATAGACAATTTTGTGCCTCTTGATATGTACACGCACGCCAAAACACACATACAAAACTGAATATATTTATTTAAATTATGTAAAATCATAATATATTGTAAAAAAGTTACATCTGTATCTATCTCGATGCGTTATTTCTTGTTAATGTGTTTAAGGGCAAAATAAATTGCCATTCCATTATGGACGCTGTTGGTTTACGTGTGCCGGCGAGGCAAATAAGAGAATTTTCTACTTTTAGTGTGAGCAGTGCGCTAAGACATAGTCCTTCAGCCAGGTGCGTCATTGCTGCAAATGACGTATGTAAATTTTTGGACGTATTTAGCATAAAGATTATCTCCCTTGAGCGAACGTTCTCAACAAGGGAAATGATCTAGATAGGTTGTCTTGGTAGATGATCTAGCTTCGTTATCTGTCTTTTTATATTCTTTAAAGTTTTACAATTATATTAGTGTTCCCTAGGTGGATTATTTGTTTTTATTTATATTTCTTCATTTTTTGCTCTGTGTTAATATTGTTTCTATTTTGGGTTTGCCTGTACTTGGCAGTTACATTTAATACTGTACATGTATAAGTTTAGTTAATCTGTTTGTGTAATATTATTCATTATTATTTCATTATTATTGTATGTATTATCAGTGTTTGCCTGTTATTGGCGTCTTGCTGTTGGCAAACACTTAAATAAATTAATTGAATTGAATTACTAGGCTATCTACCTATATATAAAGTACAGGGTATGTGAAGATTTCCGTCTTCTGGGTTGTTGCGCTCTGTAGTCTGGTCATGTTAACCAACGTTTCAGAGGTCATACTGCCTCCATCATCAGGGCGATGAATATGCCAATAGGGTGTGAGGTGTTAGGTTTATAGGGCCGGAAAGTGAAAGGTGTAGCCAGCCCCGAGCCAATGGGACCAGGCGTGGGAGTGGACCAATGATAGCACGTCGACCAGACTACAAAGCGCAACAACCCAGAAGACGGAAATCTTCACACTCACCGCTGTGAGAAACTCAAGTCTTATATAGTGTGTGTCTTTGTCTATGATTGTGCAATATGTAGGCTATTACACAAATATCATTTTTGTGTTAGCTTTTTGTCGAGTATGTTTGGATGAACTCACAGAGGTCCAAAATTACACGGTAATGATTCTGTATGGTAACATGTTCTACTCTTCCATAAGGATTCTACCACAAAGCCTCGTTAAGAGACACTTGCAAAATCGATGACGAAAATGATGAAATAACGGAGAATGACTGATATTTGTCACTAGGTTCAAACTTCAATGGGATGAGAATAAAACAAAGTAGAATAGCGGGAAAAATAAACAGGTAGAAAATTATTAAAGAAGAGAAAGGTGATAAGAGATAACGATATAAAATAAATAATTCCCCGTTGAACGTCAACAGGCTTTTTGATATTAGTCTCGATATAAAACAGTGTGTCGTTGTTTGACAGTTCGCTCAGAATGCGGAAAATATTAGACAAATGTAAATTACAACCTCCGTTATGTATTGAATCAGTTATGACCTAAAGAAGTGTTTACAGACTTCCACAAACGTTATATGGCTTCCAGGACAGTTGCGACTTTTGTATCTCAATTTTAAGTATTCGAGTATAACAACAAACATGGTGTTCTGTTACACAATGCTTTCTGCTTCAGTGTATTAACACAATTTATGATTGCCCAAGAATACACGCATTTTATAAGAAACGCAAAGAATAAATGTCATTGTTATTTCTTAAAAGCTAACCGTCACACTAAATGTATCCCTAAAATCCAACAAAATATGGTCAATATATGATCGGTTTATATTACGTATAATTTTTAGTAGCTATAAAAAGTTCTTCAGACTTGTAATGCCGACAAAGACGCATTGAAAGAAATATGACGATAACGGTCATCTCAATTATTGAGAAATACGGGTTCAACAATGTATACAGAACACGGAAATCGGGGCATACAACTGTGTCCACGAACTGAAAACTGTTTACTGTAACCGATACATCGATATTCTGCTAGTTTACATACCCAATGAGATGGAATTAGCTTTGATAGCCAACAGATGTTATAAATAACAACAGCACAACCATTAAGAAAATTTAAAAATATTCGACACAGTCCACTCATCTTTGTCGTTGCATTCACTGAAATTTGTTGAATTATAATTCTGTACGGATATACTAAAAAGAGTAGTCAGTTTGATATTCTAGGATCAAGAAAAACTGTTTTCGTAAAGCTCGTTGATATTTTGCGTAGTCACTGTCTTCCTCTTTGCAACAACGGCTTTCAAACTGAGGCCATACCAAACCCCTTCATTGAAGATCAACTTGGCGCTTCTACACACTCAAATTTGATTCGTAACGTGCTCTTCAATTTGATACAGTTGAAATAGATAAAAACGTCCCACCAATGCACATGATTGTCAGCAAACTACGTACAGTCACTAATACAATGTTTTAATCTTAAAAATAATTTGTACGCTAGAAGAAAGATGTAAAAAAATTTCATCATTTCACAAAATCAGTTACCACACTTATTACTGACAAAGGTATCAATCACCTAAATTCTAAAATGATTTTTAAAACTGTAAGTGCTATATCCAAAGAAAATTACTCTATCTTTTCAGACTTCCCCCGGCAGAATCAATAAATATAAGATCAAATCTGAGTGAATTAATAATTCTGCTCCTAATTCGAATGCCGTACAGACTGTTGAATCAAGCAAACTTCTGGATAAAACGCGGGAAATACCGAGTTATTTCATTATCACAAATACGACTATATTAAAAAACATATATATTTTTTAAATATAAATACGCAAGTCATTAGGGCGTTACATAGTCTGCTACAAATTTTAAAAGCATACACCGACAAAAGATCGACTTTTACGGCATATTTCATCAAACGCCCATCCAATTACCCATATTGCAAATAATCCGTCAAAGCACAATAGTGCGTATAATCCCATTATCATGGTACAGTACCAAACAATGCCCTATATAAGAGAGAACAACATTCTACTAATCACCAAAAATAATACAAAGCATAAAATAACTAGTTTAATCCAGCAGCATTTCTTGAAAACCTAACGCAAGCTAGGATTTTCAAGAAATTCTCCACCTTTTATGAAACCCGAAGTTCTATAACAGTATTCATAACAGCAAACCACTGGACCACATTCTGAGCCACTTTAATCCAATTCACGCTATTTATATAAATTCTGTTACTTTTTAAAAAAAAATAATAGTGCACTACATTTTTAACGCAATTACCTCGAAATAATAGAGTAATATATGAAAATACCACCCAAAATAATTCGTTTATTACTGCATATAACGATACAACGCATTTCATTCGCTGCCATTCGGCACATATAGGGGAAAACATATTCAAGGAATTAATGTGATTTTATACCTTACATATGTATTGTATCTGTATTTCTCTATATTGTCACCCTTAAGTACAACACATTTTTTTAAAACGCTACAAAAGCTTCCAAATACTGATTATTTAGAAATTTTATGAAGCCTCCTTAAACCCAGAATTAAATTTTAAGTTTCAGATTTTGGGTATACCGTCGGTGGAAGTTTCGGCAAACAATGCGATTACTCTGAAGACAATGCAACGCTTCCCTAAACGTCGTAATACTTTCAACACACGACGCAATTAACCCCCGAAAACAGTACATTTAAGTCTGTTCGGCGGAAATCTGAAAACAAGAAACTTACAAATTAAGTTCTAAGCATGAAAGTTTTACTGGGGAAATATTCGTACAAACACAAAAGAAGAATGATGATTTTTTTTCCTTTTTCGGGCACAGAAAACTGTCGTACACGTATCTGGCAGATCATCTTGAAGTAAGGAAGGAGACGACGTATTGGACAATAAAAATGGTGTCAGAAAGACGGTGCTAAATCAGGCTTTAAGTAGGTCATCAGTAGTGAGAAAACCTAAAAACCTCGCAGTTTAAAGCATTCGGAGTCTTCATTACATGGTCACACACTCGCATGTAACAAATCTTTAAGGACCATGGCGAATAGGAATCGTGTGGCCTGTGGTAGATCGTGAAACACGGGATGAATAACATTTTTTTCTTCGTGAGATGTGAATTTTAGAACTACATTTTTCCTTCAGGGACCTTAAGTTTCCGTTAGCTTCGGTGACATTGTCTACTCTCTGGATGCAACCGAAACACACCAAGAAGTATGCAGAAATGTCATAACCAACGTGGTTCATGTATCAACCCGATAAAGCATAGTGGTAACTTTGCGCACAACCTGCTGATATGTAATAGATCTACGTTTTGCCCACAGAGTCCATTTACGGGCTTCCTATGATTCTTAAAATAAACAGATATCATATCCGTAAACAGCATTAATCAAACTAATTCTGTACTGGTTTCTTTGAGATAGAAACTGATTTTTCACGTCATCGTGCCTAAAAGAGGTTAAAGGAAGTTGACCTGAAGACACAAGCAGTCGGGGAAAGCAGCACTTTTGATTTGAGGCACAAAACCTTGTTCATCTGATGTTATTTTGCTTGTTAATATCCTTATGTGAATATTGGTAATGTTTGTTATTATAAAACTCAATACAATCTGTAAGAGATATAAGTTTTTAAGTTGAAATTCCCAACGCGAGAAATGTTTCAGAGGTAACAGCATGCGGCCAAACAAATCTTAAAAAAGGTATAACATAACCAATAGGTCTACTGCATATTCTTCCAATTTACATTATTTAAAACTCTGGAGAAAGCTTCGTATTGGTAAGACCAATGAATATCGCCTTCACTACCAAACCAACCGTCTTGGCTCCCAATGGAACAGAAGACATTGGTTTTACGAACAAAGACGTGAAATCCGACAATACTGGCGTAGCAAACGACATTGCTATGGTGAGAGGGGATCAGACATCAACAACGAGGCACAGGACTATATACAGCGTGTCTCATAATACCAGGGCAATAGGAGAACTATGTTATTTAAAAAAAATACAGAAATTATAAAGAGGGATGTGTTCCTCGTTTCGTTCGCTTTGTGTTTCCTGTAGTACCTGTGTCTTCATCCTTCACTGACATTTTCTCCGTGTCCGGAAAGATATCCTACTTTCGCTGTCAAGTCAAAGTGGCAACAAGGCCGAAACTGTTTTACTACAGATAATATAAACATCGTATCGCGCCGTAAAAGCTCTGTTTTTGAAAGAAAAAAAAATACGAATACCTGAGATTAAAAACAAAATTTGGATTTTTTTTTCCAATGCCAAATGACACATTCTCCTACAGCCGCGCACTTACGGGACACATTATATAATAGCCTCAGGCACTATAGATCCATGCTAGAATAAGTAAGCAACAAAATAACACAAAATAACCAGCAATAGAATTTCATTTTAGAATTATGAAATATCATAATACTCATATTCAATAACACAAGTAAGCTCTAAACTAAAGACTGTCTCAAAAGGGATGCGACAGTAAATACAGGTTAATTTTGACAGAACTAATTAAAAACAACACTCTTAGATGGACAACGTAGTTTTGAATCTCCATAATTTTTGGATGTAAACTTATTAACAGTCTGACTTTGTAATTTAGTAAACAAAGCAATCGTTTACAGTCTTCCAGATTTCACTGATGTTAAATTTCGCGCACTAAACAAAGAAATGCTCAGAAAGTCAAACACACGCACTGAATGTAATATTTCTTCAACAAATAATAGTTTTCTGTAAATATATTAATAAGATATTGAAGTAACGTTTACAGTAATCTACGTTAATCATAAAAGGGGCACAGAAATTTGTAATGTGCTACAAGGGTCACACAGAAAGTCAAGAATTTTATGATATCCTAATAATATATCCGCTTTAAATACATTAAACATGCCGCTGTTTCATACGGGTGTCAATCTTGGTTTCTCACATAAGTGGATAACCACAGAATACGACCTTTTCAGAAATGAGTGCTCGGGAAAAAAACGATGTAACAAGAGTCTGTTACGAAAAGCTTCGTAATTCATAATATTCAGCAAATATTATTAGGGCGATAAAATTAGGAAAATTAAATGTGCGGGGTTTGTAAAATAAATCGGAAATATTAATACTTACAAAGTTTTTGGTTGGGACCACCTAGAGGAAAAATACTACTTTGGGGTCTTGACGCAGATAGAAGGATAATAGAAAAAATAATTTTAAATAAACGGTGAAAATTATTAACCAGATGTATTTGACTCGGCTGTGTGTTCAGTAATGTTCTCAATCACGTATATTAACTCCTTATAATGGACCACACTAGCCAATTAAGCACTCCCCACATCTTAATCTGAGGAACGAAACACATCCACTTTCCAGAATATTCTGTTCAAAAATATCGGACCACGGGCCAAGCCCAGAAAATCAGTAGCACTAATTATAAAATAGTATCGTCAAAACCCTCAATAATAGACAATTATCAAATTTGGTATTTACGGGAACAGGGAGGCTGAAAAACTCTATTATGACACATTTTATTAGACTAAAACTTCGCACTCTTCAAATACCAAGCATGCCTCAAGGAACAGCGCCCCCAACAAGTCCATTATCCATCCCGCGGGTTATATATGAGTGAACATGACACAGCAGTGGAGTGATAGTTCCTGGGGAAAACCAAAGAACTCCAGGCAAAATCTGCCACAGCGCCAATCCGTCCAACATAAATTCCATATGGACTGCCCGAGGAACAAACCCAAGACTTCTAGGTAACAATCTAGGGTCTAACAGCCTGTCCTATAAGTATCTAAATTCATAATTTAGGGTCTAACTTGGAAATACGATAGTCGCTCAGCTGGCCAATAAATTTCTAGCCTTTTATCAAAAATTTATTAAAGAGTTCACAGCAACTAGCCACCAGACAATTTTTGAGCCGAATGATTTGAGTAGCTACACAGTTAACACCGTGACCTGCTTTAATATAATCCTCACATCTGCATAGATCTCAAAAACGTTTGTTCTGTCTAGCATTTCTGACTAAAACTGTAATTGCAATACCATCTTTTCATGCTCAATACATGTCCTGTCTTACCTCATCCTTCTTCATTCTCCCACTTCGTCACTATCGTACAAAGTATAAAACTCCTGATGACGTAATTTTCTACATTCCCTTTATATTTCTTTCCTGTCTATAAAGTTTAAATATTTGGTTCTGAACTTTATTATGAACTCGGTTAGAACGTTGGCCTTGTAATCCTGGGATCTCGGGTTCGATTCCCGGCGGTGCCCGAATTAATAACTTGTGTTGGGGAAGGCCGTGGTCTAGGCAACACGGAGTTTTCCTCTGGGGGCTTCCCCGGTTTCTCCGTGGCATCCCAACAATTACTCCATACACACAGAAGAAGGCAATGGCAAACCACTTCTGGATCATCTGCCAAGAACGTATATGAACAGGTCCCAGTCCGAGAAAAGGATGGAAGAATCCTGTTCATATGGACCTGTCGTCAGACAGAACACACACACACACACACACAAAACCGGTATCTCAAAGGCGTATAACCAAGATTCCACCCATAAGAAATAAATAAAATCTTAGCTTTATACACTTTAATATGTAGGAGTTTAGATATGAACTTGCAAGACAACATTTTCGTTTGTGATTGACAATAAAAATTTTCTTAATTTCATCTTAAATCCAAACAGTATACTTCAAACACTTTTGAAACACTCTAAATCTAAATTTTTCTCGTAGGATGTGTGACAAATTTTACTTACACAGGAAACAACAAAGGCTATAAATTTACAATACATCGTACGTCAGTTTTATCATCCTTTTTATAAATAAGTAGAACAAATTATTCATTCCATTGCTGTAATAAATTCTCCTTTTCCCCCAAACAGAATGAATATGCACGTGGGTCTCAGAACTTAATGTATTACTTGCTACCTAGACCAACTGCGTCAAAATTTGATCAATATACGAGGATTTATAAATTCCGAATAACAATCTAAACATCAACAAAACGAGACTCAAGTAGTACTCGACCAGCTGTTTACATTTCAGTCTTTCCACTATCGTTAACCCTATGAGAATTCAAACCAAGACATTCTTACTAAATGAATGTGTAATCGATTCTTTACTTTTGGTAATCGGAGTTAACCGAACTGATTTAGACGACAGAGTGAAACACGTGAGTCAGATCAGCTCCCTAAATCCCGACTCTCCACTGACGAATTACTTCACTGTAAGAAGTCATTTATACAGTTTTTTTGCCTTTCTTTCATTCTCTAACAATGATTCTTTACTGCCACAATCCGTTGAGAGTTCAAAGACCCTGGAGTGAAGCTCCCGGACGATGATTAGTTCCCCGATGAGCAGGAACTCTTATCTTACAATTGAATGCCATACTACAGGATGATTAAAAAGTCCCTATGTACAAGGGCGATAATAAATGTTGAAAGCGGGTAGTGATTCAAAGATCCCTGTGTACAAACAGGCCCTAGGTAGCGCATGTGACTGTGTGACCTTGACAACCATCTCCCTTGCTGTAATCGCCGTAACAGACAAACGAGTTCTTATAGAAGCACAAACTTTATAATCATCCTGTATAAAATAGCCAGAAGGAGGAAGTATACCAAAAGCTACTGTTGTGCTGCGTCTCTCTCGAGTCAAGACATGGCTGTCACTCACATTAACACACCGCAGATGTCACGTCCACGCCTGAAGAATGAAGAAGATCGCCTCTTGCCATCAAATCCCAGTCCAACCTCCAAATATGGCGGCTCAACACCTTGAAGTATTCTTATATTACCAGTTAATCTATACAATCTGTTTAAGCGGCTGCAATAAGCGAATAACAATTGCGAACAAAAGATAACTCAGCTGGTAGCTAGTATGAACATATTTAAACGCGTGGGGTATTCAGATGGTCTTATATTGTGTTTATATTGAACAACCGTGACTACAGAATTTTATAGCATTTATTCCCCCTCCCTCGTCTCCCGATGTACGAGTATTCTATAACTCGGATGAGAATTCTTTTCTAACATCCATCATTCTTATGTAAACCGTATTTAGAACATTTCGATACATAAATGGTCGCCCTGTCAAACGTTGAATTGATGCAACCTCGTTAGTGGATCGTCTATTCATTAAAATACATAAATAGAAATGGAAGCAATTTAGTATGTGCACTGAGTTAGCAAATTCTACGAATATCAGATAAAAATATTCAGAATATTCACTTTCAGTTCCTTGGAAGGAATGAAAACATACATCATGCAGAAGCGTTAGTATACTTGGAAGTCAAAGAAGGTGGAACAGCGAACAATGAGAGCAGACAAGACCAAAACCCTTAACCCTTTGAAGTCGTATGAATCAGAAAAAAGAGAAAGTGGGAGAGAGTGTAGAAAGCCTCTACATTTAACCGAGGAAACAGATAAGTTTTCGGCTACGGAGGTTTCTAGGCAGTTCCCGTTTCTCCTTCTAGTAAAGGTAGCTTGAAGAAAAGGTAAGGCACTCGAGATATTCAGCCCGCGTTTTAAATAAAACCCAACATATCACAAAGAAAGAAAGAAAGATCGACCGGTTGATGCTGTTTACAGAAATAACAGTTGTTTACTCTGAGAACCATGCGGAACCCGAAAATTCAAAATGCATAGTTTGTGACTGAAAACAGTTGGTACGTAGTTATCTCAGCGTTAAAGGGTTCCATAAGGAAAAGAAATGACGTTATTACAGGATTGGGAAAACATTGTTATCTCAAACATCCATACGCTTGTAAAGATGAACAGATGCCTAATGTACTTCATATTTAGTTTTTAAATTATAATTTAAAATCTGAAACACTGATTCCGAAAAGTAAATTAATTAGTTATAACACAAATGTTCTGACCTGACACAAAGTTTGCAACTATGGTCATGTAAACAATACTAAATATACAGCATGTAAGTATGTTTACCATATATCTCCATACTACATACTACAATATGATTGTCGTCAATTTGCGATCACTTCAGGCCATTTATTTATAATTCAAGATCTCTGTAGTCTAAGATCCCTTTGTTTATTCTACACTAGTCATCAGCACTTAAGTTTAAAATAATTACGAATATTTTAAATCACGTATTTCTCAACATTCGAGGTGCGATCGGAAAGTTTCAAGACTGCGCGTGTAAAAACCCGTACACTTATCTCAGGTATTAAACTCATCCATCACCCTCGAAGTACTTCCCCTGGGAGTGAACACAACGATCCCAGCGCCGCTGCCAAGCCTGGAAGCATCCCTGGAAATCTTTCTTTGTCAGCCTGTCAAGCACCATCTGCGATTCTGCCTGAATCTCTTCTATCGTCTCAAATCTCCTTCCCTTTAGCTAAATTTTCATCTTTGGGAAGAGGAAGAAGTCACACGGAGCTAAATCTGGCGAATAAGGAGGGTGCGGGATGACGGCCATGGTGTTTGAGGCCAAAAACTGCCGAACTTTGAGGGCGGTGTGCGCTGGCGCGTTGTCATGATGCGTCGCATGTGGAGTTCTTCCTTTAGAATCAGCTGACAGGTCCCATAGCCTATCCCAACAATGTCGCACAAGTCGTTGATGGTACGACGTCGATCTTCGTGAATGGCCTGCCGAATCTTCATAACATTTTCGGGCGTTGTGCTCGAAGATGGTCGTCCAGAACGCTCGTCATCATCGACAGAGGTTCGGCCATTTTTAAAACGTGAATGCCACACAAACGTTTGTGCACGACCCATTGCGGACTCCCCAAATGCTTGCTTTAGCATTTCATAGGTTTCCGTAGCCGTTTTGGCGAGTCTTTGGCAAAATTTGATGCACACGCCATTCCGAAATCGCAGGAGGTTCGGTGTAATGCACTACCAAAACGCCCGTAACTAAGAAACAAATGCTAATTCGATGATGCCGGCTGGCACACTGATTCACTATGAATGTAGACCGCACCCCCTAGCGGCAGAAGCTCGTACTACATCCGGTTCGCCCTCTATTGACACAGTCTTGAAACTTTCCGATCGCACCTCGTACATAAATAAATAACACTTTCATTAAAAACCCTTTTAATTCCCAGCTATTATTCATGCATAGCATATGTGTCTCGTTTACACAGTTTTGTTTCAAAGAAATTAATGTAATGCGTGTTACGGAAAGGTGGCCTGTGACCACACCCCCCAGTTAATAACTGGTTGTAAACAACGGAAGAAAAAGTTTGTAGCTTGTACGCATGCGCGCCGATTCTGAGGAATCCATCGTTCTGACTCGAACAATCCAACCCCGTTAAAATCAGTAACGGTTTATAGGCCCATTAGCAGTTAAAAGCAGTAAATATGCGTCTATAATTTTCTCCATGTCTATCTGTCAGCAACGAACGGATGGATGGATTAACGAATTTGGATTAAATTTGATATTGTGTAGTCGTATTAAAATCTGTCTACACACTCCAATTCTAGTAAAAATCGGGGAAAAATAACAGACACTTTACAGAACAACAAGTAAACGTTTCTCCGAGCGAAAGAAACTGACAAATCTGACGACATGTGCACCATTCGCAAATGTCGGATTTTCGCGAAAGCCTCAGAATTTATATTCTTGACGTACAATCCCTAACCTGTTCAATATAGTAAATAATTAACGAGATAATACAAATCAGTTCAGTGGGAACATCGTTAATTTTCCGTTCATCTTAAATTTTCCTTATAGCTGCATTTAAAGTCGTGTTAAATAAAACATTCTTCACTTAACAATTCATAGTGAAAAATAGCCCCAGTTACGAAATGAAGAGTTAAGACCTGCTGTTTTCACGGCGCTGAAAATTTGAATTTTAAAATTAGGAGTTATGACACATTGTAGTCTTAAATGTAGTTACCAACGTTTCGGATAAATCCGTGTAATTACGACAAATGCCTGGAAAAGCGGTTGTTAACTCTTCTGGTTTTCGACCATTTATTATATTAATATTCACTTGAAAGAGCTTATCATACTATCAATCATAACATAAAAATTAAATCCAGTTACAAATACTGTGAATATATAAATTGGACAATCTCCAACGATTAACGCACAGTAATAATTTCATACACGCAGCGAATTCATTGACAACCGCTCGAAGAAGAAATTTATGTAAGTTGCTCAGAAACTGAAGCTACATAATATAAAGAGCAAAAACAACGTAGAAAAACTAACAGTCTTCATTTTTTAAAATTTTGTATTTATTCTGCTTAAAAGCATATATGCATATATGCCAGCATCTACGTTCTTAATTCATGATTCTTCTTTGCACGAATCCAACGAAAACAGTCATTCTATGTTAAAGTGACTTCTCAACTGACCTCACATACCTACCGTCTATTATCTTCAGAATATACTAATCACTGGAAAATGCCTCGGTCTAACTACAAGTGCGACCTGACTCCTAAACAATGATTACCACTGACGTCATTCGAACGCGAAGTTACTCATCCGAAATCTTCCGAACAAAATAGAACACGTGCTAATGAAAACGCAGCCAAATGCAACGTAGACCAGTGAGTAAGCGAAATAAGGGGAAGAACACGAGTCAGTTCCCCTTACGCTGTTTTGGTGTTTACTATGTGAAATATTTAGCTGTTTTTAAACAATTTTGTGGTTTATACACATTAACTGTGAATTGCATGTTTCATTTCAGCAACAGCAATTCTTAGTTCATATTCGTTACGACATTTTTCGGTCGTTCGGGAACATAACCCCCAATTATAACGTAGCTCTTATGGGAAATATCGACTCGATTTACGAACTCTTTACAGAAACGCAACTATTCTTAATAACTGGTACTGCCTGATATACAGAAGGCGCCACAGAACCCATTAAACCTTATAAATCAATTGGCTTCAGACACTCTTCCGGTCCATACCACAATTCACCAATTTCAATAGCTGAAAGTTCATATGGAATGATCTTTAATTTTGAAAATTTCGAGACTTCTTAAGAAACAAATATTTAGTCATCTGAACAAGAAATTTCCCACCTTTAAATAAACCCGAGGTTTCATTAGAGTGTCAACAGAAATATTTCCTTAGTAGCAGTTCCTCTCACAATAACTAACTTCGTATTTTACATTTACATATTTCTTATCATCCTCAAAGTAAATAGCGATTATTTCCTTAAATGGCGTTAAAAAGTTGATCTGTGGTGATACGGAATAAATTCCTAAATATTATCAGAAGAGCTTCAAGTTCAAACGGTTAATATAAATTCTATATGTCACAAGAACTATATCCACTAAACCAACATCTTAATCACTTCATTTATAACGTATAACAAGAAACATAACCCCGAAGATCATGGGTTCGAATATGAGATATCTATTACAACGCTAAACTTTCTGCTTAAATTCTCAGACATTCCCGAACAATGACCTGAAATGATTACGATCACCTCACACATGCTTCTGGATCACGTTTCTTATTCATTGTCACATTGCATTTAACGCGAAGCAACTTCTGATATTCAATGTTTAGCAGACAAGCGAACACTGGTTTTAACTTGCATCTCGATGCATAAACGAAACATAATCACGACTTAACTAACAATGTCGGCTCTGCCCACCGCTCCGTGATATTCTGGAAAGTAATAAAACCTCAATTTTCAAGTCAGGGAACGTTTACTACATAAGTGGGAGGGGATACAAGAAAAATAGCGCTTAAGGAATGGATCACTGTGTGTGGTCCAGTAAAAAGACGCTGGTTTGCAATTCCAGTAAAGGGGTAAAAGCCCCTTCCTTTCATAATGGGTACCCTATCATGTGCTGTCCATTATAACTGCACCGCGTGGCGTGGATAGGACGGGTCCACGCCGAATTACCGTCAAACACAATACCTTCACATCAGTGCTTTCAATTCCATCATCGTTTTAACTCCATACAACCAATGTACTTTTCTCTTCGTTCCTTTAGAAGGAAGAGTAGAACCATCGACGATGAGGATACTTACCTGTCCACCGGCTGTCCCAAGCACTATTCAATACACTACTTTAGTTCAATGATTCCAAAAAACGTGTTTCTTTGTAATTCTGTCCTTTCTAGATTGCCTAAACAGTGATGCGGGAAGCTTTTTTCATTCTCTTATACGGAGAATTAATTGTTTGAATGGTTAGCAATAAAAAAATTCCGGAGATGTTAAGCCAGAGTCAACGAACATATCATTACTCATACACTCAAGTCTTAAGAATTTATGGTGAGTTACTTCCCAACAAACTTACATGGGGTGTCGAATTTAATAGTTAATAGATTGTTAATAATGTTATATCTCACACAAGTCGATTTCTTTGCCATATTTAGGCCTCTAAAATTAATTTTTTGCCGTATACAGGGGACAAGCAAGATAATATTGACAATATTTTCCAAACCATACAACATTTTGAACATGTGGAATTTCTGCGCGCAAAATTGTGTAGTAGACACTTCGTACTTAAGATATGACATTTCAATCCATAACCATAAACTTTGTTTTCGAAAATTCCTCAATTATTCCCTATATGAATTAATAATGCATTTGATAAAATATTTATCATTTTACAAGTAAACACAATCACAATCAAAGTGTATACAAACTAACATCAAACTCTTCCAAAAATATCTGATTTTTAGAAACAATTACAGTAATTTCAAGGCTAGTTATGTATTAGTTAAAAGTCTCTCATAAATTTCCAAGAATTCTTATACAAGTTTATTTATGTTACTGCTCTACACCTGTTTTGCTGCAGAATCGTGCGCTTGAAAGGGTCTTAGTATAACCAAGTATTGTCACATGATAACGGGTCTATTGTTTTACATTCTCCCGGAAAAAGGTGCAAGATGCATACATCCGGTGGCTTGGTCGGTAAGGGTTTAGTCACGGATTCATACAAAGTTAATGCAACAGAATCATACAACTGACAGTAATGTATGAGAATAAGGTACTGGTATCCTGTGAGTATTCTTGTGGTATTATTCAGGCATGCACAGTTGGATACTATTGTGAATAGTACGCGTTTCAAACATCTGTCGAGAATATTTTCCACACCGAGTTCGTGGTTTTCCTAGATATCTTCAAGCGAATAGTACGATAGAATTTTTAATACACTTCCACTTTCTTATAAATCTCACAAATGTATTTTAAAATCCATCCAACCGCCAAATGCCAACCTCGGCACATGATACAGCATTTTTAATTAATATACGAATCACTAGCATCGTAAAGTTCTAAATGGACCATCATTAGAAGATGTATTTTAAGACAATGTCTACGTTTTATTTGTTTAAAAAAAGTTTCGATGAGAATGCGAATAACCGAAGTTTATTAAGTGGATTCATTTAAAATACAAAACAAGCACTGTATCGTCTAAAGCTTACGGCTACGAAGTATAATGAATTCTTCTAGGGTTACCAGCCGTTGAGGACAAAGATGGTTCTGAAAACGTTGGTATTTTCTCCATCTAACCACCTTATACGGGTGGTAGCCCGAGAATAATTAATTATATAAGCAGTCAATGTTAATTAAGTAAGCATGACGTAACAAGAGTGGGCTTATAGCATGTAGCTCAAGTTAATATATATTAACAATACATTATTAAATAAACATATGTATACTAAAATATATTTCTCGTTACAGTGATCCCTTAACGCACACAAAATTTTATAGACTGATGATCAATTGATTCTTTCGTTATTAAAAAAAAAACTATCTGAAACGGAGTAGCTCAGGACTGCGTGGACAAAAATGGGAAGAAAGCAAGAACAACGCTTATATATAAGTCTCTCGATATGAAAATTTAAAAAAAAACTGACGATACATCCCACAAATTATAAAGCATGGGAGTGTACACATAAGATGTCTCTAGCATGAACTACATATCACGCTCTCAGAAGCCACATTTGTAAAAGCATGACTGTAACTTCGGGCGTGACCCCGTTACCAACATCAGGGCACGAACTAAAGACATCTGTGTGCTGTGGGAACACAAAACCCTCAGAACTGAAGATGCATATATAAAGATGTGACTACGCAGTAGCAAAGATGCTTCTTATAAAACATTAGACACGCTACGTACTGCATCAAAAAAAGACTATCTGAATTCTCATACGGAATGGGTGATATCTTCACATCATCGTAGTGCACCTGGTAATAAAACGTGCCATAATGACAATAAACACTTCTGTGTGATATGGTGTTATCTAATTAACGATAGAACTGTTGTAATTATTTCCTGGCGTGCCTCCAACTAAAAAGAAAGAACATGTATCATCTTAAATTACAATTCCACTGAGTTCAGTAACACGTGTGTCTAAGATGGCGTTAACCGGTGAAAAGGTACCCAAAACCAGGTCCTAGCTCAGTGAAGAAAATTCCTTACTGAGGAGCTAACAGTCGCTCAGCTAGTCAAGACATTCAGCGACTTTTGTGGAACACTGAAGTTCGTTACCCTTGTCCACAAGAACTTGCCATTCGTCCTTGTCCACGTAAGTCACACAAATCCAGCCCAAACATTCCCACTCTATATTTAAGATCAGTTTTAAAAAAAATTACTCCTATCTACGCTCAGGTCTTGTAAGTAGTCTCTTACTTTCAGACTTTTCAATAAAATTTGTGTACTAATTTTACACCTCCCACACACGTACCACTTGCCCCGCCCATCCCATCTTCATTTTTAACTTAATCGACCTATCAATACTCTGAGAATAGGGTAAAATAAGGGACCCTTCACTGCTCAACTTTACCCATCCTCCTGTCACTTCTGAAAGACCACATTCGTACTGTCTTCAAACACGCAGACCGAGTAAAAACAATACATTGTAACACAGATATTATTAAAAACTAAACTGAAACGTTGCGATCGAGTGACTAGTACACCTGTTTCGTATTATAGAGGTCGCAGGTTCAAATCAACGCCCTGAGACAGGTTATCATGAACGAGATGTTTCATGAGTTTCCTCGGCCATTCCAGGAAAATTCCAGAATAGTGTCTTAAATTTAACCACGACCGCTTCCTTGAGCAAATTACACATTCATTATCAATAAATCATCCTATTAATTCCACGCTATATAATCCATCCTCGCGCAATCAAATAATCCATAAATAAACTCTGTATTTCTAGCTGTATAAGACGCGGTCCTTTCTTCCAAAATTACCCTAAATGCCGCAGTGACAAAGTAACGAGGAAAATGACGTCATAACCCCTCGTTCCTGAACCTTACAATTCATTTACACCGGAAAATACGGTATTTATCATTTGATTCAGTTGAGGTATGCTTTGATATAAACGACGAACCTCCAGACTGATAAATTCCCGTTAAGTTGTCATTATACTGGAAGTGAATTTATTTCATTATTTGTTGAGGTAGACAAAGCCCGATGGACAACTCCGGTGGTCTGCAATGACATTGACTGGTTATTGACGTCCGTACTTCCATTACAAGTGCAACAGACTAGCAATGTTACATGTTATGCTTGCATGATGGAAACGTTACTTCTCCACCTCTGCACTGACACTGACGGAACGTGAAACATATGCGTCTTTCCGTTTCCTTCTTTCGCAGTGTTTTCCTCTGAGTATTAAATAGATCACTGATATTGTATTCCGATTACTTAAGCAGCTTGTCACTTAATTTTACACATCTCTTACATAAACTTAACAAAATGAGTATACAATAGGGAGGTTATAATCCCGCTGATCCTCATGTTTCACCCCCCCCCCAACAATATTAAAAGGATATAGATAAAATATAAAACTGTTGTGATGAACTGAAAGCTGTCCACGAAATTAAATTTAGGTTGACATCCGTCAGATGTAACACATATTTCATATGAAGCTCAAATCAAACTAAATCAGTTTTCTCAGAAACGCCTGATCGTAACGAATTTTTTAAATAACATTAAATAAAGATATTATTAAGCTCAGCAGTGTTAACTGAGGCGCTTTGCAATGGAACAAATATTTGGCGTAAGAATGGAAAACTACTTTCTTAACATGTAACGTGAATAAATTTCGAATTGAACATGAGTACATGTAAAGTAAACAAACCTCATGTCTTTCTGAATTTGAATAAAATACATAGGCTTTACTTACGTACTTTTATCACACTTTAAGTAAGCTTTATAAATGACATAATATAAGTAAATGAGATTCAGTACGTGTATAATATTTATTCTCGATTTATGTTACACGGAATGAGTGATGTTAAGAACAAAAATTTAAATGTAGACCGTTCAAGTACGCCTACAGGAGTTCAGCTTATTTTAGATTAATATCCTATAACTGCAACTAATTAATTTCACGGAGCAGAGTTATTGAGCCAGCCGCCCTCAGAGTCTTCCGCCTCTTAAAAAATCCGAATATTTTATAAAGTGTTCACAGTATTCTGCCATTGGATCCCATCCTGCGCCAAATTAATCTAGATCACTGTCTACGAAATTGTTTTAAGAGCCATCTAAATATTGTCCTCACACGTACGCCTACTGGTCCATTCCCTTACGGTTTTACGGCCACTTTTTGTATACATTTCTCATTTCTCACGACTGCTACATGTGCTGCCCAGCATATCCATCTTAAAACTAACCATGTTAATAATATTTGGTTACAATTATTAATTATGATGCTCCAAATGATTTTTTTTCTCCAGCCTCTTGTTAATTCCTCCATGTTACGTCTAAATATTCTCTCAGACGTCCTCATTATAAGTACGATTTGAGTTTCTCAAGACGGTGAGTCCGAAGATGGCTGACTTCTGAGTTGTAGCGCTGTTTAGTCTGGTAGAAGTTTACAAACGTTTCAGAGGCCCCTACATGGCGCTAAAACCCAGAAGACAGCCATCTTCGGAATCAATGCAGTGAAAACATCAAATCCTAAATTTAATTAAGCTCACGATCTAAGTTGTATGGGAGTGATTAACAGTGTATTACAATAAATACATGTACATAGTGTCAGCATTAATACGTTCAACAAACGAACAATCTCTGTGTAAATATAATCGTTCTAACAAAACGTCATCACCAGACATATCAAAACCTCATAGCCATCCCTACACACTACAGGCACAAGAGCTATACGCGTAAATAAATACGTAGTCGAACGTTTATATACGTAACACGACTAAATACGTGGAATGCAGTGCGTAATAATAAATTCGAATTTCTAACTAAAATAATTTAAACTTTGTTTTGCCATTTACTGATAATATATTTTTTCAGACATGAATGTGGCGCACCTTCGATAAACATTCGATTCAGTTTCACTGCGATAATTCAAAACTACGCTATTTATATAAATTTTCGAGATAATTAGACAGTAACTCCAAACTTTGTACAAGAATATTAGGCTATCGTAAAAAAAAACATATGGGACATACCGAAATAAATAATTTGAAGCACAAACTACACAATTAGAAAATACAACTAGCTAAAATCATAGACATGAGTAGAGGTTCTCCGAATTATTGCGATCATTACTGCTGATACACATAATTACAATTAACAATCGACTGTATGCATTAAGTATTAAACGAGTTACCCATAATCAGGATATAGGTTGTATTTATGCTCCAATTAATATTTATTTACAATTTTGTGAACAAATTTACAGTCCTGTACACATTATGAATTTACTTTCAAAACTGTGATAACTGGTATTATTCATAACCAATATCAAATTGTTACTGGAAGATAACAGATATTGTAATACTGGAATGGTTTGTGATACAATTTTCAGACCGCCCGAACGCGACCTAGAGTCAACAGGGATCTATTTCAGTACTGGAAAATTCATAAATTTTAGACGAAGAACTCTTATTACCACACAACACACTTCCAAGAATCCGGGCTTCCACCTCACTAGTAGATGACTGTATTCTGGAATTTAGCGCCGTATGATATGGTAGCAGTTTACTGACGTTTCAGAAGTGCTTACTCATAGTCTTGGTGACGTAAGCACCTCGAAAACGCCAGTAAACGTCTTCCACGCTACAACCCAGAAGACAGCCACCACACTCACCGCCATGAGAACCTACAAGCTCACCGACTTTTATATTTATCTGTTTTAATAGATGATACAACACCGAAAAAAATTCCACAAAATGTCTCATAATTTACATATAAAAATACACACTTTTCAAACTATGTTTATACGACACATCAGATAATTTACAGAACACTATATTTCAGTAAACGTAATTTCTGGATGCTACCCCCAGAAATGTTACTCTCTACCCCAGTCTCTAATATATAAAACCTAGTTTGAAATTAACTTGCTTTCATGCATGTTTGATTACGTTCACAGAAACTCAAAAATTCTGTCATAACGCTAGATAGAAAAGCGTTCTATTTTACAAGTGCTGTTACCACCAGGAAGCATCTACAAGTACTTCTATTATGGCTGATACAGATTTTAAAATAACGTAGTATGTAGCACGGCTGACATTTTGCACCGTTTTAAATTGAATGTAATGGTAAAAGAATACGGGAAAATTGGGAGAATAAGATAAAGGCACGCAATGGATAAAGGTATGTATGAAAAAAGTGCGGGGTGAATATACGAAAGAAATAAGTTCTCATATTTCAACTGGCCTTTTCCATAAACTTTCAAATAACAGTCACAAATAAGAACATGTTATAAAAGGCCGTTCGAATACGCGGGCACGTTAATTAAGTGCAATGCAGTCAAACGGAAAACAGTTTATAATCCCGACAGATCGGCAACCCATTATACTGGGATGTAACAACCTTCCTACAAATACATAATTACTAGGCGTTGTAACTTCCGAACAGTTGGAGCAACACAAGTCCGAATCTACTAATTTGATTGAGAATTCTGTCTCTGTTTATCAGAATAAGCAATAGGACGGGATAACACGTAGCTCTCTCTCCTTCGTTGTTTTAACAATTTACATCCAATTACCATACCACATGCACATTTACTGGTTACGTGGGAATAACACAACTTAGATGACAGTGATGAAAACAAGGCGAAAAAACAGGATAAAAAGACAGTGACAATATTTCAAAACACAACAGCAGAGGCGCTGATTTGCTTATTGTTTAAATGTTAATTCCGGAATTTCAATAAACGGATTTCTATATATCGATATATTAAAGTAATTTATCAGTCTAGACAGCAAATTTTAATTTCATATTAATTACGCATTAAATGGGGCCAATACATAGTTATGTATACGGAAAAAAGTAATTTAATATATCACATTACACAATATAATAATCATTTAAAACTATATTTCTATAAAGTATGACATTAACAGTATTTACCAGACTATGCTGATCAAAAGTTATTTTTCCCCAGATTGGACCAACAAGATTTATTGCTGAAAATTGAGAACAAAATATGTCAATAAATGTCACGAGCGAAAGGTCGTATTCGAGAGGTCCCCGATTCGATTCTCAGCTCGGAAATGGCTATCATGAAGAAATATTTCGTGATTTTCATAAGACTCTGCAAGCAAACTGAAAATAGTATTTTCAAATATGCTATGGTCGCTTTATTAAACAGCTTTCCAAAATTATTGCTCCCAACAGTCGACTTTACTGTGCACTTAAAAACGTCAAATAAAACAATAAATACCAAACATATTTATTCAGAAGACAGCGTTGTCCATATGACGTTTATGACTGGAAATTGTCTCAGGTATTGATATACTGACGTAAATTCACCGGAAACCGTATAAACCACAGTTTCTACAATTAACACATCTATAAGACTTCAAATAATAGAATCTATACTCTTCTAACAGAAGAGTAGTTAAAGAAACTGTTCACTTTATTTCTGTCGAGAATGAATCCACCGCACAGATCATGACACTGTCGCAAGTATTTCACGGGTAAAATAAAAAAATACAACATGTACAACCGATTTTATTAGTTTTTTGTTGAGAAGATTAGAGATTGGTTCGCCACCTTTTGAACCGGTTCAACGACCTCCTGCTCTTATATCTTTTTAAAGTGTGCAGCATGTATTGTTTCCGTTGTTCCGTGGGTCGAAGTCTCACAGAGGGCGCTCGTGCAGAGTCTACAAGCACCGTGAGGTTGAGGTTACTTGCCACAGTTGCTCGTCCACTCACCCCAACTACCGGCATGAGTGGCATTTGTCACTCCACATCACAGTACATTTACGTTCGACACTAAGACCCTGGCACGCAAACAGTTTCACGTATTTAACTCTTTAAAACCCTTTTTTTAAATCATACCTAAAAATTCAGTACAACCTAAGAGAAATCAACAGCACGTCTCCATACTTTGGTTAATGCTGTAAGCGTAGGTCTCCAAAGCGGCATATTCTCTTTAAGATATCCAAACAGAAGTCTGTATAAATTCTCATCTCCTGAATTACTTTCGCAGACAAAATAGTTCAAGCATCCTGACCTACATAATGAATGCAACACTTTATTACATCCTTACCATATGGTACATTGATTACAACATAGCTGAAAAAACACACTACAATTTTTAAACAATAACCAGAATGTTCTTGTACACAACGCTGTTTCAGCAATAAAAACCCCGAAAAAAGTAGTATATTGCAGAAATTTCAAACGATAAATTGAACGTACGAAAAAGTATTTGAATAATTCATCACATTTCTCAAAATAACGAGTACAAAACTTACCTGCAACAAAACTGTAAATTTCAGCAAACCTTTATAAACCAAAATACGCGTTAAATGAATACCTGCCTTTAATATAAAATTACTCTGCTCCCCCTAAAAAGCTGAACCTCTTTAATATGATAACTAGAATAAAAAAGATTAATTTAATGGAAATGTTTTGCTCTATATTCTTTTCCGTTCATATAATTCCGATCCCTATTGTGCTTCCAGGAATTTACCAACAAATGCTAATTCATGTCATAGATCGAACTACGATCCTTGACGCGTGCATCTTATCAATTATTCTTTACAAATGTTCATACTTCACTAGTACTGGTTTCAAGGACTTCTTGTTTTACCACAAATAATTTTTATAGACCAAACTTGGATAAAGTCTGATAAGACACACAAAGTTACATATTCGAATGCATAGATATTCCGATTAGATAGATTTGCAGAGTTTTAACTGTGTAAGATATTAAATTTTGAGTGTATTGGAGACGTAAACATACAAATTAAGAAGTAAAGTGGCGAGGAAATGGTCCTGTGGTAATAAAATATTACAACCACTCATAACGCAATTCAACACCATTCTGTCAAACTGCTGAGGTCAGACAGGCTGACGACATGGGCATAGACTAACAGTGGAAGGGGTCACGATTAAAATAAAATTACTACATTTTTCTGAGGTAATAGAATGCCATAATAAAATATGTCATAAAATGGACAAAATGTGACCTAAAACTTAAGTAATAAGAACCAAGTATGACTTACATAAAAGCAGTAAACTCTCCAAGGATTCCATTATGTCCTCTAGTTCAAAGGTCCCTCATTTTGTTTTGCACGTCAACAAAATGGCAGTAGACTGGAATTCATTTTGCGATGCTGTTGCAATTACGTATCAGAACTCAGATGTAAAGGCGCTGGGAAATGCACGCACAGTGCAGCAATTCTGGCGTGCTCGCTGTTATTGCATTATATTTTTAATATGTGAATGCTAGCATTTTCTGCCCTCTGGTAAACAGAGTAAAATAGGCGGGCACCTGCAATATAAAATTTGATCAGAACTAGTCTGAAGGGTCTCAATTACGTTATGACACAGCATAAAAATCCATTTGTTTAACCATCTCGAAAATAGTAAAGAAAGATGCTTATTGGTCATTAAATGCGTGTTTTATTTCCTTCTACAACCTTCGTTCGAAACAGTTGGCTCCAATAAATATGTATTGAGTTGCGATCAAGAAGCACGCAAGTGTTTATATATATGTTTGGAGGCGAGTCTCCAAGTGTCAGTTATTGCTGTCCGAATTTAATAAAAATTACAGTGGGCCGACAAATTTTAGTAAACTTAAAAATATCATATTTAACAAAATAAAGCATTTTCATAATTATGACAATCATAAATATACATTCAAGGCAACCAATTTTCAGTTACAGTCACTGGGCTGCATATTGATTGCTTTATGAATTAAAACAGATGCCAAGCAACGGAACATCGGTGGGCATACAAATTATAATCGTGCACCAACCAGACTGACAGAAAAAGAGATAGAAACAGAAAACACTGTTCTAAAGTGGCAAGATGGAAGCAATGCGTTTCTACGAAGTGGTGGTAACCACCTACAAGACCAACACAACGTCACAACCCCAAAGATCACAATCGATAACTTCATCGCCTTAAACCCCTCATATCTCAGACTGTACAAAATTATTTTATATAGGACTATAAGAATGCCTGAACTTGAATGCAAAGCTCTATGTTTCAGAATATATAAGACAATAGTATTATAAATTTAGAAGCTAATTATCGCTACCATAATATTTAATACACTTTCGTTGAGTTGTTCTATATACACGGAAAGAATCAGGCGAGACGGAAGACAATAGGCGATCCGTGCTATTGTGAACATCAATCAGACTGACGTGAAGCAAGTGTCCACTATACGCCAGTGTTGCACCTGACAAAAACCCCGTGGGAGAGCCAGGCGCCTCTGTAAACGGTACCGATAACTACCTTAGTTTCGGAGCAACTATGATAGATCGCTGTCGAATTCCAGCACGAGGGAGAATAAGGAACAAAACAAAACAAAACAAAACTTATTGGTGCATTTCTTTGGTTCGATCAAGTATGAAAAACAGGAGTGAGTACATTACCTCTCACTTCTCCTTAACTCGATATATTTCTAAGGGAAAGAGATATGCCGATGCTATTATGGTGGCTTGTGAAGCCCTGCGGACTTGTGGATAGGTACCAGAGGAACACAATGCCGTCACCTTCAGTTCTGAAATTAGTATGTTCCTCGCAAAAATTGGTGGCCACCTAAAAGCCCACACGGATTCGCATGGTACACGACCACCATCCAAATATATTTAAATGTAACAACACATCTCCCGCAAGAAACGTTAACAATGATACGCGAAATAAACCACAGTGCAAACAAATAATATGTGAAGATTTCTGTCTTCTGAGTTGCGCTGTGTAGCCGGGAGATAGTATGACCTCTGAAACGTTGGTAAACATTGACCAGACTACACAGCGCAACAACCCAGAAGACAGAAATCTTCATACTCACCGCCCTGATGATGGAGGCAGTATGACCTCCGAAACGGTGGTAAACATTGACCATACTACACAGCGCAACAACCCAGAAGACAGAAATCTTCATACTCACCGCCCTGATGATGGCGGCAGTATGACCTCTGAAACGTTGGTTAACATCTATCAGAATACACAGCGCAACAACCCAGAAGACGGAAATCTTCATACTCACCGCCCTGATGACGGAGGCAGTATGACCTCTGAAACGTTGGTTAACATGACCATACTACACAGCGCAACAACCCAGAAGACAGAAATCTTCATACTCACCGCCCTGATGATGGCGGCAGTATGACCTCTGAAATGTTGGTTAACATCTACCAGACTACACAGCGCAAGAACCCAGAAGACAGAAATCTTCATACTCACCGCCATGAAAACCTCAAATCATAAATAACATACGGTGCGTCGTAGTGTTTCACAGATAGTAGCTAGAGGACAGCTACTGAGCCCTAAATTCTATTTAGTTTCATATTATAAGCCAGAAATTGCCAAGAGGATGCTCGCGAGCAACAAGGTCAGCGGAAGTGTCGTCCTGTACCCGCGAGAACATTTACGAAAGTAGTTCGGTCAACGGCTTAACAAGCATTTAAAATTCCTACTTAATACATACGTAAATGGAACCGTAATCATATAGAGCAAAGATTTTGAAAGGTGTACAGTTTTTTTTGGTAAATCAATATGGCGCCGTTTTGAATTGAAATATACACCAAACAAAAGATAAATGACCTCTGGCCTGCAGGTTACATTTTAAAACTATAAAAATTACCCTTTTACAAAGAACGACTTTTTAGATTTTTGTTTCCTTTTTGCAACCAAACACTTCTGTGTTGTCCGTTAGCTCAACTTTTCTCTCCCTTTCGCAGGGTTTAACGCTGTGGTCAGCAGAATGGTGACGAATAGAACACGGAGTTCTGAGGTTGGTCTCTGTAGCTCTCAGGAACGGGGAAGCGGAGACTGTTTTACCGGACCGTGAATCAGCCATGTTCAGAACCACTGACGCATGCCATATTGTAAGTACCTCGAAACTTAGGATAATCCTCCCATGAAAACGCCATCACGTTACAGTGATAACTAACAAATAGTTAACACAGTACGAATATACGTGAGAACAGCAGCAACAAATATTAAAACTTGATAACGAAAAATTTCTACAGCAATCTCAGATATCTCACTATAGTCTTTTTTTTAAAAAAACCCGTATTCAGTAATATGTGAACATAAGTGAAATTTCAAGTACTCGGGTGGCCAATTTAAATATTCGTCTTAGATGTTGCGAGTGCAGTCTGTTAAACAAGTTTGCCGACGTTTCAAAGATGTTTGTTGCCTGCATCATAGCCGTTATGATGGTAAGCACCTCTGAAACGTCGATGCGTTTCTACGTAACTACACAAAGCAATATCACAAGGTAGACGATTTCAGATCGTCGGTTTCAAACGTGTTCACTTGGTAAACATAATATATTTATATCTCTTCTGGATCACTAAATTTTTCCTTCATCTGAGCATTTGGCTGGCAATGTGCTCTTTGCATTGCAGCATACCGGATTCTGATCTTACGGTAATCAAAAGCATCGCTGACTATCTCCTCAAGTTTTGATGTAAGCAATAAAGACTGACGAAAGAAAGTGCCTATGGAAATGGCATCTCAGTTATATCCTCCAGGAATCCTACATTGACGAGGCTATAATGGAATCCGCATCGTTCAGCTACAAAGTAATACACCGCACATAATCAACACAGACCCTTCCATTTTCCTGACCATATCTGCTCCGGGGTGTTAACGCTTACATGCAATACGGAGGCCCATCGATCAAAGTACAAACTGTGAATCGCTTGCCGACAGAACTTCAAAGTCTTATTTTCCCAGAAATTCTTCCATTTCCACCTACCAATATAATGTCTTTACAAAATTAATGTTTCATTGTTACTCATGTCAGAACACAGATGTGGGATCTTGAGCAATTGGCATGTACATCCATCATTCAGCTTGCTACCGGCAAATGACTTCCAGGAGCGTCCGGTGAACAAAACAAACAAACAACCAGAACGGCCTGTCAAAACACGATCTACAGGAAACTCTAAAGAACAGATGAATGTTGATCTAAATTGCCATGCACCTGTCAATGAAGCATATGATAAAATATCACGAAAGGAACTATTATCTAAATATTGACGTACTGACTACTATATTAGAGACTTTTATTCACTATATTAAATAATAGTTTCAGAATGTGGACAAAATTAGGTTAAAAATAACAACTACCTGTACCCGAAATACAATAATTTTCTGTATCTGACACCAAAATCGCGCAGCTAATCTGGTCTTTTCATGAAACTTTAAAAATCACTCGCATTAATAACATTCAGTAACGCATCTACAACTGTGAGAAATAATGAAAGATGTGACGCCAGTGTGATTTGATCTACGACTATCTGCGCACAAGCCCAGAACGCCAACTTATAAACTACAATGCATTGCCGTAAGCAGCGCACAAGAGTAATTACTGTAACCGGATATGACTGACTGAAAATCAGAATGTTATTCCGGTAGATACACCACTCTCACTTACCTGCACAGTATAATTAACACATAATTGGTAATTAATTTATACAAAGTTGCTACCAAAGCAAAACCTACAACACTAAATCTTAAACCTATTATTATTATCACCAATTATTGAAAATGACGTATGTAAATCTTTGGGCGTATTAAGCATAAACATTATCTCTTTTGAGGCCACTTTCTTAATGAGGGAAATGATGTAGATAGGTTGTCTAGATTATGATCTAGCTTGGTTATTTGTTTTGAGTTTAACTTTTGCTTTTATTTTGTTCCTTGAATTTTATTAGCGTTTTATATCTATATTATTATTTGCTTTTTATTTAATTTGTATCTTATTGTTGTACTTTTGTATTAGTGTTTGCATCTCATAGGCTCTTTGCTGTTGGCAAATACTCTAATAAAGGAACTGAATTATCACTCAATAAAGGAATTGAATTGAATTATTGTTATTACTAATATGATACATTTTTATATTTAGTTTCATTTGTTTGATTTTGTATTTGTAATGTTTTACTTTTATTATTATTGAAATGAATGTAATCATTGTAATATATTTCATCCTGTAATGTTGTTCAGTGCTTGACTGTTATTGGCCTTATCTGGCTGTTGTCAAGCACTTACATAAATTAATTAAATCGAGTTGAATCAACTAATTAAAACTATAAATAATTTTTAAAAGAGCAATTTATTAAAATTCGGAATATATTTTACGAAGCCGACAGACGTAACAATGGACTTTAGCAAATTTTAAGAAGGAAGCAAAGATTATGAATACAAGAAATAAAATAAACTCAGTTTCCCATAGACGAAAAGAAGGAGTAACAGTTCTTGCACAATATTTGTAATAAAAATACAAATTAGATAACTTGATTCCTTCAAGTGATTTGTATATACAACATGGTTTTCAACTAGTAATCTACCTTCGGTACAATCAATACCGACGGTATGAAAGCTGCAACAAACTGCAATTCACAGACGACGTCTTTTCATTGCAATTTATGGATGAAGATAAAGAATGTGGTATATGAGTTCAAATTATGTTTCCTCCACTAAAAGTGAACTTAAAATGAAATGTTAAGTACTGCATTATAGCGCACTCTTCGCGTCTTCGTGAACATCAGCAATTGTAATATGTGACGGTCGAAAGCATCTTTATTACAAGACTCCCAGTTACTTTCAGCGTTTACGAGTATATTCAGCGTTGCGTAACGCTTAAAGTGAAGTGAAAATAAATGTACATGTACTTGAGAGAAGGAATAATAAAATATCTCCAGCACGTGCTAACAGGTACAGACTAATACTGAACTATCAAATGCGGAGTGTAATTAAATAGATCAGTTTCTCAAGATGCTTGAAACGAAAAGTAACTCAACATAACAAAAGCGACACTTGAAATATAATTTATAGTTATAAAACCCGGTAAGGAAATACAGATTACAATGTGATGAAGGACAAATGAACATAACTTCAACGTATGATGCGGCTAATCATCGAAAGGTGAGGTTACAAAATAGGTTTATGTGTTTCCTGAGATATAAAAAAATGAGCCATAACGTATCCTACAAATCGCATATCACACTTTTTAAATTTAAATACATAAACAAAAAAAAGCAAGGCATAAAATTTTTAAGAGAACTGATATCGATTAACTAGATCGAAAAGACATTCTGGCACCCGATAAACAGAAAGTGGTCGAAAAGAAAACCCTTAACCCACCTGGGAATCAAACCACTGTCGCCAAGACTGTTTACCAGCTACCCACTACGTTATTCCCACGCCTACGAACTTATCAGAGCCATCCATACATCCTGTGGCTCTACAACCCTTTGGGGGGGCCTTGGCCTCCTCCCATGTAGGAGGTTACATGATCTACTTAGACATATGGCAGGACTCCTTGGATTAGTGATCAGCCCGTCGAAATCAGAGTCATACAGTTTACTTTAAACGGTATAAACTCTTTATGAATTCAAATTACCTATACAATTACCACATTTCCTTGAGTTTAAGAAGCAATTTCACATTTTAAAATTTCTTAAATCGGAGTGTGTCTTAAAATCGAGGAAATGTGGTGTATATATTAGAAGGAAAGTGAGTTGTGTTAGATCAGAATATAAAAACAATGGCGTGCTGAAATACAAACTGCTAGAAGGAAGAGGAATATGACCAACGAATGGAAGATAAATTATGATGACACAGAGAAACGTATGCATTTGCATTGCGAGTACAAACAGTCTCTTTATGACATGAAGCATGCGCACTGTGTAATTTACAAACAATGGACGACAATGCACACAATCCTGACAATATAAATCTTATATCGCACCAACTAACTGTGTAAGAACGGAAGAGTCTGACTTTAAAACAGTAGGTGAACACGAGAACTTTCATTGGCAAGTAAATTAAACTTCGAAGAATATTTATCGATCCTTTCAAACACAAATAACAGAGCAATGTAAATACTGTAGTCAGGTATTATGTGTTGAATGCACTCTAAGCAGAGTATCGAAATTAATTCACATACATTACTTGAAACCAAATGTTCAAATTTTATTCATATAAAATTCGTAATTTGAAGCATAAGATACTGTAAATAAATCTAGTGTGATCACTATCAAACGGTCCTACTGCCATCCAGTAAGGAGAAGGGTATTTTGTTACGAAATGCATATACTAACTTTCCACATTAAGTTCAGTTCACCATAACAGCAAAGCATTACAATGGATATATATCAATTATTTGTACATACAGCGTCAAATACGAGTTCCTAAGTTCTCAGGACAGTAAACATGAAGCGAAGATTCCGTGTGGTGTTTGAATAGGTCATTTGCAAAACCACATGAGTTCATCAAATCCGTTTTCGACAGAACTTAAAAAAAAACTAGCAAACACTATTTATTTTACTCCCGATTTATTTCTCCCAACGAATAATTTGCAAGCATCTAATTTCATGACACAGTAATAGCTCACCAATACATTTTATATCTCGAGTTAACGTCATTCTTGGACCCTTGTTAGTTAACAAGTACCCACATAATACTGAAAGAATGTTTTATTGCTTGGGTGACCTGCGTCGCTGTGGGTATCAGTGGTTTGTTTATTTATACTAAAAGTAAGTAAAAAAGAAACATGAGTCCAGGAATCATGTCGTTCTAAGCGGAAACAGACGATAGAATAGGCAATAAAGGCTTGAACTGATGTGGTTCTAACGGGGAAACGATGCATTTTACGCGGGTTATAGTATTTAAACGATAACGTCAGTCGGAAAGTCTCAACAGTCTCGGTGTTAGAACGGAGGCCACTGTCACGGTTAGTGCCAGTCTCAACAGCGGACGATGCACCACAACAGAAGTACAGTAGTTCACGACTACATGGAAGCAATAAAGAAACAGCCTATCACAACCCTCGGCTCATCATAAGCCGCACGCCTACTTCCTACTTTGCTCGGGGTTCTAATAGAAAATAAAAAGAAGTAATCTATAAAAACAGTAACCAACCATTGCAGATCAGCTTCAGTGATCTCGAACCTTGACCTCCTGATGAGTTCCGCTTTACAAGAAGCTCAACGGATTTAAAATTCTCCACAAGTACAAGGAAAGTTCTGTATTCCATGACATTACGTTTTGCCCACTCACTCCAGAGATCAGAGTCCTTCTTGAGAAGTTAATATAGCGCAGATGGTCGACAACAGGCCTTTTATTTATTTAGATTTATTTACGGTAAATTTAACGACGTTGTCAGTAACTCAGGCTATAAAGCGCAGAGTAATTGTGTGATTAATGAATACTGAATTGGAAAGGATGTGGGCATAGCGATCGTGAACTAATTTAAGTTACTGATCCTAAATTATACTCGACATACTGAGAAATCCCACAAGAAACCTCAGTCCATACAGTCAGCTTCATAACAAGAATTCGTACTCAAGGCCTCGAAAATATGAAAAGGTGCTAAGAACTCGGGAATGACCTTTATAGAAAGAGAAGTGGGTTCACAACAGCCCTTAACAGCATCCTGTTATGAGCCTAGCAAATCCTGAGCACACCGTTTATCAATCAGGCCGTGAGACAATCAGTTCATGTCTTAGCTGTTCGCATATTCCATTATTCATTTCAACTGTTGAACCATTTCATCATCTAATTCAATTGTACTATATATCACTCAAATCGCGTCGAGTAAACAAAGCCGATAACTCGGATGCTACCCTCGTACCTTCCACGGCAGCAAACGATGCGAAGGTAAACAGGCTATAACACTTAACATGAAGTAATAATTCCACAAAAAAGAGAACTGAATTAGTAGTTTGTATAGAGCGAAAAATTATCGTACGATATTATTATCAGTAAGAACGTATTTATGCAAAAAAAATTCGGACTTACTGAAAGTCTGTTGTTTCTAATTCTGGCGTGTATGTTTGTTTGGTCTGTAACTTTCATAACAAACAACAAGCAGACACCAGATACTGCGTTAAATACAAATATTAAACACGCTCATAAATGAAGCTAGATTTTCGTATTAACATCTTAAATTATACCAGTTTTATACCACGCTAATATAATATAACAACTTTTGTTTCATTTCACAAGTGATATGGCTTTACTTGAGAATAAAACAATTCAAATTTCAGGGATCAGGCCGTGTGACAAGTTCTGCTTCGTATTAGTTCCGATTTCGTCCGCTCTCAACGAAGCAAACCCCAGCCCTTTCCGATTTTGAGCGATCTGCATTCTTTTCGCCTAGACTTGAGAACAAGTTTTAGGGAGAATTTCCATTCACCAATCTGAATGGGTGAAACGATTTTCCCTATCGCCACATCGTCTGAAATTTATAAAGGCCAATATTTACCCCCTCGCTTACAAAAAAATACATTTGCGTCTTAACTGAATGTACAATAAGAGACTTCCAGATCTGAAACAATAAATCCCTTATAGATTTGGCACAATTTGATACACGGGACATAGATGTCTCTGATCTCGCAACACATGGCAACAAGACACATGAAATCGCGTTGAGCAGGGTTTAAACACTCTATACCAAAGTCTGAAGAAGTCTGAGAACAAAAATAATAGGAGACAATTCATGCTCAGATCTTCTAATTTTCTGTAACCAAATAATGAAAACTTTGTGTAATTAAAGTATGAATAAACAAGCGGAAAGGTGCTTAAGTTCAGACAGTAATAACAATCGGTTGTCAATTACTACAACCAGAAAAGGACCTATGTTGTTCTTGGTATATTAAGCAGCAAAGTATTTTAAAGACACAAACTTGAAAATTGAAAGAAAATTCATATAAAGTAGGCCAAACCTTGTCATCAACTTGCAAAGTACCTATTCGCATCAGACGACACTGTGTGTTATAAATTAGTGGCAAAATTCTAATTGACTTCAGATGGAAGAACGCTCTCGGCAGCTGGTACCATTAGGTAGCTTTTAAAAGTATTTATAAAGGAGATACAGAAGCGGAAAGGATAAAGGAAAGGAGGACACGGTGTAGGAGTATGAAGACACGAAAGAAATTATTCCCTAACTGAATTTCAAGTGGCCTTTACACTGTCGCCCTGTTGTAAGCTGCAGCTAGCAAAAAATAGGCACGTCGTCCGAACCAGATATTCGGTCCACATCATTACGAAATTGCATGTGTAGCGGTTCTGGGACCATGACCTCAAGCATAAATATACCACCCATAACGGATCCCCTAACATGAACATATAATTAAATCCAACGTAATAATTTAATTGATCACAGTCAAAACAGACGACAGACGAGCAGTTTCAGAATAACACCGAACATAAAATAATCACGAGACAAGACCAAAAGCGACGGTTCACTGCGTGTGAAATTAACTACGTATTATAATCGTAAGCAGGGGAGAAAGACGACGAAGAAATGAGAAGGAAAGCCTCAAGCATAGATGGAAGAATAATGTTAAGACAGATATAAAAAATAATGCATGAAGGTGGACGGAGGCAGTGTGACCTCTGAAACGTTGGTTAACATCGACCAGACTACACAGCGCAACAACCCAGAAGACGGAAATCTTCATACTAAGAATCGCCCTGATGAAGGAGGCAGCATGACCTCTGAAACGTTGGTTAACATCGACCAGACTACACAGCGCAACAACCCAGAAGACAGAAATCTTCATACTCATCGCCCTGATGACGGAGGCAATATGGCCTCTGAAACGTTGGTTAACATCGACCAGACTACACAGCGCAACAACCCAGAAGACAGAAATCTTCAATGCGTGAAGGTGTTTAATGAATGCATCTGGTTCAGAGCAGAACCAATGGCCAGGTTTCGTGAACAAGGTAATGAGCATTCAAGTTTATAGAATGAGCGATACAATCTAAAATAACAAATATAATTTATATGTTGTAGCACATTTTTTAAACTGATAAAATGTCTACAATCCGATAAGAAAAAGCATACATTAGTCAGGAGAATGAAATAGTAGTAAATTACTAATAATTTAAGCAACAGTAAATTATGACTTACGAACGATTTTACACACGTACATTAATTTTAAAAAAAGGCGATGAACGCATTTCGTGACTCTTGAACCAACACCTAAGCCCCTCCTGGTTTCATAATACGCCTACCGTCGTATCTTACCGGAATCTGCATCCATCTTCAAGTCATCACCAGACCTTATATTGATGTTCCGCTCTCAAGTCGTCATTAACACGTTACCTGGATACGCGATTCTCTGTGTTTCACATTTAAAATGAGAATGAACGCAGTGGGTGTTTTCTCAAAGCACTTGAGCTTCATATCAGCTCAGAAGCACAGAAGGTTGTATCTTTGCGATGTGGACATACTAGCTAGACGGGAGATGGGCTCTTAAAATTCTTTATCAAAATAGAAATAACTCCGGAAAATAACGTTCTAGAGAAATTGAACGCTCCCTTTCCTCGCAGTAAGATTTGTGCAACAATATTTTATACTAGAGCAACGCGCTCCTTTCGGAGCGCTTTCTCTAATCTCATATTTTACTTTTTTACGTCGCTGTTCAGAGGCCAACTGTTCTTGGTCAGTCAAAATGCCTGCAAGCTTTGACACAAATGGATCATTGGTTTGGATTGCACAGTGTACGCACAAACAACTTCACAATTATATAACGAAACCAACTCCATGGAGCAAAGACTTTTTTGATAAGCAGATAATCTTTTATCTAGTCAAGAAATTATCCATTTTTCATAGAACCAGAGAGTTCATTACCTTGTTCACAACAGCCCGTCACCACAGTCACAAGAATGCAGTCCACACCCTCCAACCCTATTCCCTTAAGATACATTTTAATATTATACATTTTACCTTTACCCACAACTCCCGTGTCGTTTTCTCTGTTCAGGCCTTCCAAGGAAAAAAAATATCTACTTCATGCTCCTTGATTTGATCGTCCTCATAATAGGGCCTATTTAATGAGCGCAAATAATAAAACTACCCATTATGTAACTGTGATACTATGATAATGGAATCCAAACTGTATTTAACTCACACCGTAACAAATTCCACACATAGTATCAAACATTATAGACCATAAACATTTACATAACTACATTTTATTCCTTAATTGCACCAACACCTTCCGGCAAAAACCACAAAACTTCAATTAGGTGCCACATAATTACCTGATACGCTGACTTCAAGACACATTTTAATTAAAGACTTTCCAGTACAACTCTGCATATACCAGTAATGACACTGTATAGGAACTGTGGCGAATAAACAGTAAAATTTTACCACAGAATGCAGCGTAATCGAATTTCACACACAAAATTCGCAGAACAGGTTTAGCTAATAAGATACGGTAATTTGACTGAAATAGCCACACGGAATATTTACATTACTCAACACATTCTTGAAAACGATGTTTCTCAGCCACGAACAATATCCTATTGAGCATGTACATCGCGGACAGAAATGTACACTCAGGTACCGAGAAAGATATATTGATTCAACAGAACAATAGACAAGGGAAAATTTAATTATACAACTTTAATTCGCACGAACGGTTTCCGACACGAAATCCAAAATCCTGTTCCCCATCGCTGGGTTATGATGAGATACGTGGACAAGGCGTGCTTTGATGTTCATGGACTCAAGATTCCCTATACATACTCGAATAAACGAAAAGATAAAATGAGGAAACATTTACAGTATAGTTTTTTCCAGCTTAAATTTTCTGTCTTTAAATGTAACTACCAAAGGCCTGATTCACTGTACTGCTCCACTTGACTAAACTGAGATGGCCTACAGAAATATGACGAAACTGTAATTATAAATACCAGTACTTCTTCATATATAAACACAAACATCATCAAACGCTAATTCTCACTCTATCATAATAAATAAATACAAATGCCTCCACCTGCCATCACTTGACTGAGTCAACCCGGTCAATCAAATAAGTATAAACATCGCTGTCTTCTGGGTTGTAACGCGGTGTACTCTGGTAGAAGTTTATCAACGTTTCAGAGGTCCTTGCTGCCTTCATCATCAGAAGACACACCACCGTGAAAATCTCAAATCCTATTTTGTGTAGCGATTTCTGGAAAATAAAGCTACGTAATATTTCTCTTCATTACTGAGGCTACAGGATAGAATCCAGGGTTAAATTGCATTCTACTGGAATATACACCCACGTGACTAGAAAGCATCTTCTATAGGCATACTACGTTAACATCCATCCAGCGAATTGAAATGCTCGTACATCCTACACGCTGAGCGCAAAGCACAAGATACAGCTTCCATTCATTGTATCAAATTTATTTCTATACTTCAGCCACTGGCTACTTGATGTATACCTGGTATGCTATCATATTGCTCTCACATTTGTTCTCTACTGTAAGAGAATTGTATATTCAACAGTTGTTAATTCATTTCGTGAGAATCAACACTGATGATATTAAGTAATTTCGTCGAGAGGGCAATTATATTGGATAAAACTGTGCATGAAGTTGATAAAAGTAATATTTCTGGATAATTACTACAATCATTTTCGTCGTTCTTTTGTGAACCACCCCGAGGGTCACATGAAAATATGGTCCAAACCACATAACGTGCTTATATAAGCACGTGAGAATGCACGTGGCCTTACATTCATTTCTCTCTTAAAGGATGTAGAAACTGATTTAAAGTTTAAACCACCGAAGATTATCAAGCAGTCTTTCGAACAAGAATTCCAGAAACACCACATAAATCCACCGCCTAGCTAAGAATGTCACTAGCTTCGGTGTAAATATTTACACCGAAGCTAAAGTCCATTCAACGAGTGATTACCTTTTCTCTAGCAAAGAACAAGAATCATACACACCGCTAATGCCACAGATCTAACATCATTACACTTAGTTCGAAGCCAGCTAAATCCAATTCGTATCTTCATATGTATATAACCATCAACCACATGAATGGTCCTTCGAAACGTTGAAAACGACAATTAACATTCATATACAACATTAATTGTGTCGTCTAATTTTCTTTTAATTATTTAAAGCGGTACATTCCAAAAAGAAAATTGTATAATTTTATACGTCGTTTGTTCCAAACACATAAGATCAGTGCAGAGTAAAAGAGATCTGTATGCCTCTCTGAGAGGATTTCGATCAAACTGTATAGTTGCGAAGTAAATTTAATTTACTGTAGCAAAATAAACAACGAACAGGACGGATACTTAAAAATTAGAACCAAATACGACACGAACCTATTACTGTAAAGAATACCGAAAGATTTGCTAGCTAAAAAGTACGATCCAAGTGGGCAAACGGGCCGTGGGGTGTACGTGTCTGAGCGGGGGACACGATTGCCGTGTCTATTCATAACATAAGCTACAAATCATGAGCAACCTGACACTTCCGGTGTTTCAGACACAAGACAGGGAAATTGAAAAATGTGCTGACATAAAGTTAAGCTGAAGATATAAATTGAAGTATCTAGTCATTGCTTCAAATAAGGAAGGTCTACGCGCCTATTAATATCAGTACACTACTTACAACCTGCATTTTTATCTCATGTGTAAGATTATTAGGTGTTTCCACTGAGCCTACTCCGAACAAAAAGAGATTCACTTACAGGATATTACTTTTAAGCACGCCTTGTATGAAGATCTGTCCATCTGTCTGTCTGTCCATCCGTCTGCATCTACAGTTGGTATGAATGGCAATCTAAATAAATGACTTTCTGACGCGTTCGCAATAAGAATTTGCAAACACGCATCTATTAACCAGTCATGTTTGTGAATCCTCCTGTCTGCATGTAGCGTAATAATCAGAATCGATTAATAATTTTTATAACATTTTATACAGGAGAAATCCAGTAAAATACAATTTTTCCTTAAAATCAGACAACAGTGACAGGCAATAAAATAAAAATTTCTGACAACATAATTTACCATACTTTAAGTTATGAGTTATTTTATTTCTGCCCTTACCTAAGTGCCTCATTCTTACATAATAGTGAGGCAGAAGAGAAGTGGAAAAAATCTCTAAAAGTGTATACAGGCTGTCCATAAATTTTCGCACGATGTGAAAATTATAACAAAACAGCTCACATACGAACTTACGAACACAAGGAAAGACTGACACCTAAAGAAGCATTATGCAAATTCTGTGGCTTCGTGAACATATAAATTTTGTAATAACAATAGCGAAATAAATAAAAGTAGCGTGACATTAAACATAGAACTATTCCATACAAATAAAAAATTCAATACTGTAACCAAGTGGACAAACCCTCGACATGTAATTTTCAATTGTTCTGCCCCGACTTGCATACACAATATTACCACACAGTAACCAAATTTCGGGTAGTACTATACCAGGCATATTTCTACTTCCCGTAAATGTCTCTTCCACAGACAACGACGGGACAAACCACTTATACTGCGCGACCGTGCGAAAAGAAATAAAGAATATGGACTCCATCCGTATCGTTATTAACTCAAAGCTTCTTCAAGAATAAGCAACTCGATAGGTTAGTGCACTTATCGATAACAATGCCTTATTTCCATCACCTCGTAATTTAACTCTCGACTGTGCGATACAACCACAAATCAAACACAATGTAGTATTTTATACTTGTAACAGGCATCTCTCGCAAAAGGCACTTTATCTTCAGTACATGCAGAACTATTAACAGGCACTATCGTCTGCTTGTTCTCACATGTAAGTTAAGTCGGCTGTGATATACCTTTAAAAGACAGAGCACTTAACAATAACCGGGGTAAAAATAAACAGACCCCCACATTGGAAAAGTGTTATAAGTGTAAATTCTGTAAATGTGTACGCCTCACTTAAAATAAAATGTTAAAACACTTACGTTCACATAAAGTTATTTTACTGAAATAGATCATATACAGGCACACAGCTAAGAATACACCAATGTAATCAATTTCATGAAAAGCGACTTCCTTGAAAGCTGAGAATTACTTAACCTTTCACGCAAACTCGCGGGCCGACCGACTTCTCGGATTACATAAGACATGTGGAGCCAAATAACATTAATGTAAATCAGGTCCGTCCCAAATGACTAAGTATAATCAGCGCTTACAAGACAGTGGTTTTCTTTGTAATGGAATTACTAGCACTCGTAGTAAGCGATCAAGAAACGCTGAGAAGACACAACAACAGACGCCATGACGAAAGGCGAATGAAAGTCACGACTACTTATATTGACATGCTCTGAAATGACCATAAAATCTGCCTCACAGTTCGATTTACGTCTATGGTAGAATAAGCCTTATACGGTATTTTGATGTTGGCCTATTTAGTTTTCAAACTATAGTCGTGCAGAGGATATCAACCGAGATTAATAGTATCAGTTCTTTTTCAATTCAACACATCCGACAATAAATCTTAATCATGTCTTCTAGAATCTTCTACGAAGATGAGGCGATGGCCCATCATTCATTCTAAAGGATATGTAGAAGTGACTGAAATGCTCTTTCGCTGTCAATCTGCAAAGCCTGCGAGTTCTACCGCCAGCGAAGCCTGCATTTGTTTCGATATTTTGATACAAACCACAGAAGAGAGATAGTTAAACGGAAATATTTTTATTTATGATTTATTTAACTTCGTTATCAGTACTTCAAATAATGAAATGATTAATGAATAATAAACTCGAAGGGATACGGAAGGAAGTGGTGGTGGACTAATTCAATACAGCAACCCGGCAAATTCCGTGAAGGAACGGTCAGAAAATCCGGTTTCCGGGCCGAGATTTGAACCCGGCATCTCTTAAATAGAGAGTAGAAGTGTTAAAATGCTCAGATAATAAGTTCGGTTGGACAGAAGTAAAAATGTGACAAGTTTAAGTGTAAGTCGGTGGTGGCAGGCTACATACATTTTCCAAAATCGGTACTCGCGGTATCATACGCCCTACCAGTTTTGAAGCTGATGTACTGCAAAAAGGAACTCACTATTGCAAAGTTAATAACAATCCATAGTAATACAAGACTTTGTTGTTTTTCGTTAAATACATCAGAAAAAAAAATTCCAAGTAAACGTTCTCAACTTGTGTCATGTAAAAATCCTTTGCATTATTAGGTGTTC